>NC_062525.1:2897999-2910499 GCF_022655615.1 Tachysurus fulvidraco
ATCGGTGTGTTTCCCGATCATGTTCAGCTTTTCAGTCGTCTCTTAGGCCACGTTCACACCGCAAGTCTTAACGCTCAATTCGGATATTTTGCTCAGATCAGATTTGTTTTGTTTGGCTGTTCACATTACCTTTTAAAATGTGGCCTATATCAGATACCAGTGTGAACCGTTTGCTGTTTCGGACTGACCCGCACGCGCAAACGAACAATAACGATGACGTCGCACGCCGCACGCCGTTGCGCTAAAGTTGGCGAGGTTACGGAGGAAGTAAGCGTTTTCACGTTTCCTTCAAAATGTTCGTGTAATGACAGCCGTAACATTAATGTTACGCTGAGGACGAGAAGAATTGAAGTATCTCCCCGTATACTAATTAGGTCTAACACCTCACTCTCCCTCCACTGACTTGCTCCATCACTGTTCTCCATTTTGTAGACGTAGTCACGTTTGTGTACTCGCCGGCGCATAATTGTGACGAATGTCGATGTAGATTGGCATCAAATCCGCCTTGGTTGTTCACGCTGCGGCCACATTGGAAAAACATCAGATTTGGGTCTGATACAGGACCACATATGGAAGTGGTCTAAATCTGATTTGAAAGAATCAGATCTGGGCCAGATTTGTGTTCACACTACTCCTGAAGAAGTCTGACCTGGTCACCTGACCCCCAAAAAATCAGATTTGGGCCACTTTTACCTGCAGTGTGAACGGGGCCTTAGTCTTACTGTATTATCACACAGTTTCACTCGTTCCCTGTACTTTGTTTCTGCTGTTACTTCCTGCTTATCTTCTCTGACCTCGACGGTGGCTTAGCTCTTAATAACAATCCAGACACTCACTCTTGTGTTCTTCCTTCATGTTTTGTTTAGCATTTTGTATGCTTCTTGCTTACATTATCACGTGATATTGTTTCTGTTCTCGTCCTGTCAGATTTGTGCGTGTCCTGATTGTGTCCAGGTTCTTAGTTGTGTCTCGGTGCCCTGTTCATTGTCCTTTGTTTTTGGTGTTACTTCCTGCTTATCTTTTCTGACCTTCCTGATTAATCCTCTATAAATATTATGTACTTGTTAAAAGGTGCTTTCTCTCTCTCTCTCTCTCTCTCTCTCTCTCTCTCTCTCTCTCTCTCTCTCTCTCTCTCTCTCTCTGTCTCTCTGTCTCTTGCTTTATAGGCATGATTTTTTTTACAGACTTTGGAATCAGATGAGAAATAACTACAAAGTTAAATGAGACTACTCCTGCTACTACTCCTACTTTCGTTTTTACCCGTTAGGGGTCGCCACGGCGAATGATCTGTTTCCACCTAACTCTTCCCTCTTACACCAATTAACTACACATCCATATACCTCCTCTTTAGTCTCCCTCTTGACCTCTTACCTGCAGCTCCATCTCCAACATCCTTCTACCAATATAACCATTTCCCTCCTCTGTACATGTCCAAACCATCTCAATCTAGTCTCTCTGTCCTCGTCCCCAAATCCACCAACCTGAGCCGTCCCTCTGATGTGCTGGTTCCTGATCCTGTCCATCCTCGTCACTCCTAAAGAGAACCTCAACATCCTCACCACTGCTACCTCCATCTCTGCCTCATGCCTTTTCCTCAGTGCTACAGTCTCTAACCCCTACAGCAGAGCTGCTCTCATTACCGTCTTCTACACCTTTCGAATTCCACATGAAGATTTGTGTGTTTAGATTTTGCATGTTTTATGTGTTATTGTCCACGTTGAGACAGGAGACACGTGTGAGGCTTGGGACTGGCACAGAAGTCACGGGCTTATAACCCATGTGGCTAGATTACACTATGACTATTAATAATAATAATAATAATAATAATAATAATAATAATAATAATAATAATAATAATAATAATGTACATATATTTAACAGAATAGTCAAAAGTTTCAAGTTGTGAAAATTGTGTATGTGCATCTCTCTCTCTATCCCCCCTCTCTCTCGCTTTCTCTCTCTCTCTCTATCTCTCTCTCTCTCGTGTTCTCTCTCTCTCCCCCCCTCTCACTTTCTCTCTCTCTCGCTTTCTCTCTCTCTCTATCCCCCCTCTCTCTCTCTTTCTCTCTCTCTCTCTCTCTCTCTCTCTCTCTCTCCCGTTCTCTCTTTCTCTCTCTCTCTCTCTCTCTCTCTCGTTCTCTCTCTCTCTCTCTATCTCCCCCCCCCTCTCTCTCTCTTGCTCACTCTAACACTCTCACACACACTCCTCACTCACACACAGGACAAAACTTTCTCTTCCCCTCAGGATCATCGATGGTCTGGATGGAGTTCGTCTCCTCTGGTCCTTGCTGAAGAACCCAAACCCCGTGGTTCAGGCCAGTGCCGCTTGGGCCATCTGTCCCTGTATAGAGCATGCAAAGGTAAAGAGTGTTTTATTGTCATCCCACTCCATCTAAAAAAGGTTATGCTAGTTCCACCCTTGAGCACTTCCCTTTTAGCCATCTAACATATCACTATCCAAGCACGTTTTCTTCATTGCCTTGTCCAAAATGGGACTCAGCAAACACACGTCTTTATTTGTATGCATTCCTTCTGTAACAAAGCATGTGTCCTAAAAACAGCTCTCGTTCCTGGGGCCGAATCTCAAACGTATCTGTTTGAACAAATCCATGATTGTAATCTGCAAATAATATGTAATGATCAGATTTACAGAGCTTCTGCAAGGTCTGTTTGTCAGTACTGAGTATAAAAACATTCAGGTATTTATAAAGCTCAAAGCTACAGAGCTACGAGTTATTCTGACAGTTACGCCATCAATGTTTCAGGTGACTTGTGTAGTTTAGTGACAGGAGCCAGACAAATAAACAGAGATATAGACAAACTACTATATATAGAAAGAGAGAGAGAGAGAGAGAGAGAGAGAGAGAGAGAGAGAGAGAGAGAGAGAGAGAGAGAGAGAGAGAGAGAGAGAGAGAGACAGAGAGACAGAGACAGAGAGATGGACAGAGAGAGACAAAGACAGAGACAGAGAGATGGACAGAGAGAGACAGACAGAGAGAGGACAGAGAGATAGACAGATAGGGGGGGGCAGAGTGAGAGAGAGAGAGAGAGAGAGAGAGAGAGGACAGAGAGAGAGAGACAGAGAGACGGAGAGAGAGAGAGGGACAATGAGGGACAGAGAGAGAGACAGAGAGGGAGACAGAGAGAGAGACAGAGAGAGGGGGGGGCAGAGAGAGAGAGAGAGAGAGAGACAGAGAGAGACAGAGAGAGGGACAGAGAGAGGACAGAGAGAGAGGCAGAGAGAGATAGAGAGAGGGAATGAGAGAGAGAGAGAGGACAGAGAGAGAGACAGAGAGAGATAGAGAGAGAGAAAGACAGAGAGGGACAGAGAGAGAGAGACAGAGACAGAGAGAGAGGGACAGAGAGAGAGAGAAAGAGAGAGAGAGAGAGAGACAGAGAGAGAGGGACAGAGACAGAGAAAGATAGAGAGAGAGAGGGACAGAGAGAGAGAGACAGAGAGAGAGGGACAGAGAGAGAGAGAGAGAGAGAGAGAGAGAGACATGTGTCTTGAGTTAGCAGCTCCAGGGCAGGTTCAGGAGGAGAACCGTGCTGGATGAACAGCATGAGGAAACCTGGGACTGCAGCAGAAGTCTCCTCCTGAGTTTCTAGTCATTTCACACACTGCTTTGTGATTAGACATTAAAGCCACGTCTAATCTAAAATAATCGGAACGCACAATTAGCGTCTGGAGCTTTACAGCTTGATTGCAACGAATGTCTGTTTTTCACTCACATATCAGTTCCACTTTGTGTGAATTTCTGCAGATTATTCAGGTAGACAACTCTTTCGTCTCGGACTGGTTTTCTCTCTCTCTCTCTCTCTCTCTCTCTCTCTCTATCTTCACTTTTTTTCCTTTCCTTTCTTTTTTGTCTCTTGGCCTTTACCTCACGGTTCCTTCATGATACACTTGATTTTTACAATGTGGAAATGTTGTACTTGTCTTTCTTTTCCTCTCTTTTTATCGCACCTCCAGCTCTGACACACACACACACACACACACACACACACACACACACACACACACACACACACACACACACACACACACACACACACACTTAGTGCTGCGTGCTGTGTGTGCTGATGTGTGCTGGTCCGAGATGTTTTTGTGAGAGAGGATTTGAAAGGAATTCTTAGTGACCCGCCACAGCTGGTGACTTTAACACGCTTCCTCCGTCTCTCCTTTACCTCTTGTTCTCCCTCTGACTCGATTCATCAGTATTCCAACGTTGCCATTTCCTGCTCCTCTCCTCTGTTCTTTCCTCTCTCATTTCTCCTCCACTTTTGTCTGCTCTCTCTCTCTCAACCCTACAGTGTATAGGTGTGCTATTTAGAGTAGGAACATTTGAGCTGGTTCTAGATGGACACTGGTTCTAGATGGACACTGGTTCTAGATGGACACTGGTTCTAGATGGACACTGGTTCTAGCTTGTTCTAGATGGACACTGGTTTTAGATGGACACTGGTTCTAGATGGACACTGGTTCTAGATAGACACTGGTTCTAGCTTGTTCTAGATGGACACTGGTTCTAGATGGACACTGGTTCTAGCTTGTTCTAGATGGACACTGGTTCTAGATGTAATGTAATGTAGTCTAGTGTAGTGTAATGTAGTGTGGTGTAGTGTAGTGTAGTGTAGTGTAATGTAGTGTGGTGTAGTGTAGTGTAGTGTAGTGTGGTGTAGTGTGGTGTAGTGTAGTGTAGTGTGGTGTAGTGTAATGTAGTGTGGTGTAGTGTAGTGTGGTGTAGTGTAGTGTAGTGTGGTGTAGTGTGGTGTGGTGTAGTGTAGTGTAGTGTAGTGTAGTGTGGTGTAGTAGAGTGTAGTGTGGTGTGGTGTGGTGTAGTGTGGTGTGGTGTAGTATAGTGTAGTGTGGTGTGGTGTGGTGTAGTGTGGTGTGGTCTGTTGTAGTGTAGTGTGGTGTGGTGTAGTGTAGTGTAGTGTGGTGTGGAAGTGTAGTGTAGTGTGGTGTAGTGTAGTGTGGTGTGGTCTGTTGTAGTGTGGTGTAGTGTAGTGTGATGTGGAAGTGTAGTGTAGTGTGGTGTGTAGTGTGGTGTGGTGTAGTGTGGTGTAGAGTAGTGTAGTGTAGTGTAGTGTGGTGTGGTGTGGTGTAGTGTGGTGTGGTCTTTTGTAGTGTGGTGTGGTGTAGTGTAGTGTGGTGTAGTGTAGTGTGGTGTGGTCTGTTGTAGTGTGGTGTAGTGTATTGTGGTGTAGTGTAGTGTGGTGTGGTGTGGTGTGGTGTGGAAGTGTGGTGTGGTGTAGTGTGGTGTGGTGTAGTGTGGTGTGGTGTGGTGTGGAAGTGTAGTGTAGTGTAGTGTAGTGTAGTGTGGTGTGGTGTAGTGTAGTGTGGTGTGGTGTAGTGTAGTGTAGTGTGGTGTGGTGTGGTGTGGTGTGGAAGTGTAGTGTAGTGTGGTGTGGTGTAGTGTAGTGTAGTGTGGTGTAGTGTGGTGTGGTGTGGTGTGGTGTGGTGTGGTGTGGTGTAGTGTGGTGTGGTGTAGTGTAGTGTGGTGTGGTGTGGTGTGGTGTGGTGTTGTGTGTGTAGTGTGTCGTGTGTGTAGTGTGGGTGTGTGTGTGGTGTGGTGTGGTGTATAGTGTGTGGTGTGGTGTCTTATGTGTGGTGTGGTGTTGTGTCGTGTGGTGTGGTGTGTGTGTGTTGTGTGTGTGTGGTGTGTGTGTGTGTGGTGTGAGTGTGTGGTGTGTGTTGTGTGTGTGTGTGTGTGGTGTGTGTGTGTGTGTGTGTGGTGTGTGTGGTGTGTGTGTGTGTGTGAGGTGTGTGTGTGTGTGGTGTTGTGTCGTGTGTGTCGTGTTCGTGTGTGTGTGGTGTGTGTGTGTGTTGTGTGTGTGCGTGTCGTGTGTGTGTGTGTGTGTTGTGGTGTGTTGTGGTGTGTGTGTGTGTGTGTGTGTGGTGTGTGTGTGTGTGGCGTGTGTGTGTTGTCGTGTGGTGTGTGTGTTGTGTGTGTTGTGTGTGGTGTGTGTGGTGTGTGTGTTGTGTGGTGTGTGTGGTGTGTCGTGTGTCGTGTGGTGTGTGTGGTGTGTTCGTGTGTGTGTGTGTCGTGTGTGTGTGCGTGTGTGTGTCGTGTGGTGTGGTGTATGATGTGTGGTGTGGTGTGGCCGTGTACGTGTGGTGTGGTGTGGTGTGGAAGTGTAGTGTAGTGTAGTGTGGTGTGGAAGTGTAGTGTGGTGTAGTGTGGTGTGGAAGTGTAGTGTGGTGTAGTGTGGTGTGTTGTGGTGTAGTGTGGTGCGGTGTAGTGTAGTGTGGTGTGGTGTGGTGTGGTGTGGAAGTGTAGTGTGGTGTAGTGTGGTGTGGTGTGGTGTGGTGTGGTGTGGTGTGGAAGTGTAGTGTGGTGTAGTGTGGTGTGGTGTGGTGTGGTGCAGTGTGGTGTGGTGTGGTGTGGTGTGGAAGTGTAGTGTGGTGTAGTGTAGTGTGGTGTGGTGTGGTGTGGTGTGGTGTGGAAGTGTATAAAAGATTTTAGATTTGTTCTTTACTTTAAATATATATTGAACTGTAAGTAACTGTAAGAGTTCCATCCTTTTCACTGTACCTGTGTGTGTAAGGATGCTGGAGAAATGGTACGATCCTTTGTGGGCGGCTTGGAGCTGATCGTTAATCTGCTGAAATCTCAGAACTTGGAGGTGTTGGCCAGCGTGTGTGCCGCCATATCCAAAATCGCCAAGGACGAGGAGAACCTGGCCGTCATCACTGACCACGGAGTCGTAGCCATGCTGTCCAACCTCACCAACACTGTGAGCTTTAACACAGTACTCACACTCCGGAAATAAGGAATACAACCTCAGTGTTCTGCTGAAATAGGACAATAATCAGTTTTCTTAAAATAATAGGTTTCTTTCAAAACTTTCTTTTATGTTTTTATGACATAATTTTTGGTTTTTTATAAGGTTTTATGATCCATTTATTGGCTGTACAGACATCCACATCAAGTTCTACTCGTTTATTAATTAAAGAGCGACACTTTTATCGATTTATATCTACATTTAAAGGTGGGGTCTCCGTTGTTTGAAAGCCATTGTTGACATTTGAAATCACCAAAACAAACACGCCCCTAACCCAAACGGGTCCCACCCCTGTATCGATAGCTCCGCCCACACATACATACGTAACCCAGGCGACTAACGGACAGAAACGTGTCTTTATCATAGCTGAAGGGAAGAACAATACGATTGTAGATAAACAAACAAGCAAAAATGCCACACAAGCATAATGATGTAAAGGACAAAGGCATATATTAGTTCTGTGTAACAAAGCAAAACCAACGTTACTCACCTATCGAGAAGGAAAAAAGCGCCTCGGCGTCTTAAGTAAAGTCGGCCACATATTCACAGGTCGGAGTTTCCCGAGTCGATAACTCCTGAGCTAAACGCTGTTACTACACAAAACGCGGTTGTAGCTGCCTCTCTACATTACTACGATAGAAAAGAGGTGTTATTTGTGTAGTAACAGCGTTTAGCTCAGGAGTTATTGACTCGGGAAACTCCAACCTGTGAATATGTGGCCAACTTCCTGCTCCTTCAGTTCTCTCCAGCGCTGGAAAGCTGATCCTATATTAACACGTCCTACTTCTTGTCCTTATCGTAAGTCTTTCTTCTCTTTCTTTCTTTGTTTTTATCCTCCATGTCGATGTTAAAACCGCTTTCTGCTAATGTCACACATGCGCACCGAACACTCCCTCCGCCACATATCGACAAGACCCGCCCCTTTCTGCTCATTGGCTACACGTTTGTTTTGTTTTTGTTTTGTTTGGCGGCCTGACTCAGTTTTCTGAAGCATTTCTCAAACAACGGAGACCCCACCTTTAATGTTATGGAACATCCATGAAACATGTAAGTGACTGTTCTCGCTTACGTTATAGCAGCTACCTTATAAACAGTCGGCCCCACATCAGCACTTCTTATGCTCTCAACTTTAAAGTCAATAAGGTCAAAATCGTAGTCTGCTCTGTTACCGAGGAACCGTCAGACGCCTTAAAGACTTTCTCGTGTCCTAAGACTGACACCGGAGACTCGTTTCATTAAAGTGTTACATAAAGTCTCTTAGATATTATATTATGTGGAAACATCCATTGTACAGGTTGTTACAATATAAACAATCATTTATTAACCTACACCTGTCAATCATCTAACCTACAACCTATTTATTAACCCTCTGACTGTCAGAGACAGCGTTTAGCTCAGGACTCCTTCCAGACCTTTCTTCTGATTTAGTAGTGGAGTTACTGTATTTAACAATCTCTAACAAGACACGTGGTGTCGTTATTTGTTGTACGGCTGCAGACAGACAACAAGTTACGGAGGTATCTGTCCGAGGCCATCGCTCGCTGCTGCATGTGGGGTTCTAACCGTGTGGCGTTCGGCGAGGCCGGAGCTGTGGCTCCTCTAGTGCGCTACCTGTGCTCTAAAGATCACGCGGTGCACCAAGCCACGGCTCAGGCCCTTTATCAGCTCTCCAGAGACCCTAACAACTGCATCACCATGCACCAGAGCGGCGTAGTCAAGGTAAACAGTCTCACATACACAAACTCACACACACACACACACACACACACACACACACACACTCTCTCACACACACAGAGACAGACAACACAATCAGATGTTTTTACTGCAACAGCTCAGTCACAGGGACTTGTACGGTCGATGCTCCACATACTACACCGTTTTAAAAGTGTTTTAGTTGCCAACCTACAAAAAAATCTATGTTGCAAAAATGTGTAATTTATATCACCTTATTCAGAGCGACTCACATTTTATACAACTGAGCAATTAAGGGTCTTTAAGGGCCTTGCTCAGGGGCCCAGCAGTGGCAGCTTGGTGGACACGGGAATTGAACTCACAACCTTCCAATTGTAGTAGTCCAGCAACTTAACCCTACCACATCACTATATACAGTCCACAATGCCGCGTCAGGGCTAAAGCTAAGGGAATGTGTGACTGAAGCGCTGTGTGAAGTGATTACGTGCCAGCAAGTCCATATAAGGGCATCTACGTCACAAACAAGTATGATGTTGCCGACTAAGCATTTTAGGTCCGTGCATCTGTGCCCCTGCTATATCACGGAGGACGACATGCACTCTCTTTGCGTTCTTTGTCGATGTGGGCGAAGAGGGGCTTTTCTCTTCTGATCTTCTGTAGCATTCAGTGGTGTTCACACTCCGTGCTACAAAGCAGACCGCCTACTCCATAAGCCATTTGAGCTGGTTGCCATGAAGAAGCACCTGTAGCTCAATTTAACAGAAATAAAAGGCAAAGAAAAGTCCTTTCTCTCGGACGGCCCGATTTCTCCTCAGGGCTTGTTTGGGGATGCAGTGAGTACTGTCGTCGACAGGCACCAAGAGCTGAAGCGCCTGTCTGCAACATTCAGGGAGTTTATCGAGCATCCTGGGCCACCTTCCAGCTGCACACATCCCCCACCTAGCTCACTCAGAGCGGTGAAAAGAGAGAGTGTGGTGGCCAGCATGCCCAGGCCCAGACCCATCAGGCGAGACGAGACCTTAGGTCCGTCTTCTCGACCAGCCGGGCTAAGAAAGAATCATGATGCCTGAGGGCTGGGGTTTCTAGGAGCGTCCTTTTCAGGAAAGCTTCCCCTACTTCCTGCCCCGTCACCTCTGGTGCTTCAGGGAGCAGTGGAGTCTGTTCCCAGGGCACAGAGAGTTCCTCAGGTTTGCAAAACTTACCAGTATTATGTTCTTCCTTTCCCACCTCTGGTGCGATGAACACTGTCAGGATTCAGTTCACTGCCCGGTCGGTACAGTACTGAAGTTCCTGCAGTCTTGTCTTTTTCGGTCTCCCACTGAACCACAACAGGTCACGTATGTACCCTTGTTCCCTGAAAAAGGAACGAGATGCTGCGTCTCTGGCCATGCCCCAGGTGTCCACTCGCGCTTCCTTCAGATAAATAGAAGCTGGAGTAATGTGACATAAATGCTCTTATATGGTAATCACGTATCCTTTCCGAGCCATTAAATTGGCGTGTGTTCACACACACACACACACACACACACACACACACACACACACACACACACACACACACACACACACACACACACACACACACACACACACACACATATATATATGGTATATGATATATGATTGTTTATTATTCTGTTTTATTTATTTTAACCCTTTTCTTAGTTCTTGTTCATTTCTGTCTTAAAGATTTGCCACACGCACACACACACACACACACACACACACACACACACACACACACACACACACACACACACACACACACACACACACACACACACACACACACACACTATTTCTAGCCCACTCTTGTTCTTTTTTTCTAAGTGACGTGTGAAAACATCACTAATAAATTTTGAAAGGCTGCAAACTGTTTTCAGAGGCCTTGCGGAGCAGCGAGGGCAGGCAGGACAAGGCCTTGTTTTCTTTCTCGTGCAGCGGAAGCTTGAACGCGTTTTCTAACCGTCATGGGAATTGGGCTGAGCAAACAGCAGTGTATGTGTGCTGAGTGCCGCTCTTCCCGGCCGGTCCCACCGTTCCCGGGATGCCAGGGCAGAAGAGCACGCAAATGCTGTCACCCAGGGGAACGGTTGCTAAGCGAGCGCCTGGACTGGGACGTGGTGGAATGGCAGCGTGGCGAGTCTCTGGCTCTCAGAAAGCTGTAAGAGCACGAGGCCACTAGATGCATAACCTCTGAGTGACAGCTATTTGAAGTGGTCGCTATGTCTAAATGCCATATAATATAAACTACGAGTTCTCCAGTAACAAGCAAAAGGCTGTAAACCGTGTAATATTCTGTGTGTCATGTACGAAAATGCAGGAAGTTTACAGGCACTGCAGGGCAGAATCCTGGCACGTAGAAAAGCTTTAGGATTTGTGTGATTTGTACGCCAAAGTTTCCAAGATTGGAAGCTTTGTGTTAAAATAATTGTTTAGTAACACATGCACGAATCTCTCAGACGTGCCATTTACATCAGTTACATCAGCTCAGGAGATTACCGCTGAAATATTATCACGCTCAGAGCTATCAGGTCATTTATTTAAGCATTTCGAGCAGATCACAGAGCCGTAAACCAACAGACGTTATATGTTATATTTAACCAGAAATCATGACTTCTTAGTTGCTGTTGAAGATTATAAGTAAATATTCTGTCACTGTTATTAACGTGACATAAACATCAATACTGACTTACAAATAATACGGGATACAGCAAACTGAAGACCGAGCAGCTGAGGGTTAACATCCTGGGATTTGAACAGAACCCTAACCGCTGCGCTTCCACTGCCCCCAAACCATTCAGACTACTATAAATATGTGGAAAAACAGTATAGTGTAAGTATAGTAGAAGGATGTGTTAACCAATACGCAGAGCAGTGTAGGAGTGAATAAATAAACATGTTGGATTGTGTAGCCATGCTTTATATACTGAAGGGTCACTGAGTGCTCCTGTGAGTGTATACAGTACATGACAACAGCGACTAGGCTTATTCTTAGATGCCCCTACACCAAGCCCCGAACGCCGATGCAGTTAACATGCTAACGTGTTAAAGGATATGAAAACTTTTTCCTGAGGAAGCTTCGCTAGAACGTTTGGTTTCACAGATCGTGTGCTTGAGACCGGAGGTGCGCATTAGGACTTTGGTGTTATGGGACAAAAGGATTTGGTTTTTACCGGACTTTCATGTAGGGGTGACTTCTAACGAGGAATAAACTCATCTTCTCTAAAAAGGAAGATTATTCAAAAGTAAGCAAAAGAATATCTTTTCAAGAACACGTGGAGCTGTGTGTTGTTAGTGTTATGGAAAGCTCAGTAGCTCTACACAGTACCTATATCTGCGGTCATGACCTGCAGTGACGTAGATTGAGAAACCTTCCGATCTAGACGCTATTAAGCCACGCCCTCTTCTACACGGTCTAGTAGCAGATGTCCAGCTTCACCTGCTTTCAGCATTTCCACTGTTAAATATTTTCACATGAGAAAAGTGTTTGCAAACACCGAGTGGTAAAACGCTTCCCCAATAGAAACAGGCGGATAAATTATGAACGCGGTTACAACGTTGCAGCCAAGATGTTTTTTTCCCATGTTCTTTTTTGCTTTAATGGCGAGCACCAGGCTGATGTGCTGCTGCGGTTTAGCGCGACCCGTAATTAGAGACCGGGCTCAGCGTCGACCGTTCCAAAGGAGAAAGTCCAATTTGCAAAAGTCATTAAGCTCAGTTTGTTTATTTATTTATTTATTTATTTATTTATTTATTTAGTTATTTATTTAATGTACTTTGTGTGTATCCATGGTGCACTTATTTAGATTAGGGATGTTTGTGCATATACAGAACAGTTTTATAGCAGTAGTGCACCGTTATACACACTATATAACACTTACACACTCTCAGTTTCTCTCTACAGAAAGAACACACACACACACACACACACACACACACACACACACACACACATACTCACATACACACACAAATTCAGTTCCATTTGTCTTCACCTCCAGTATACCTGACTC
>NC_062525.1:2920499-2925499 GCF_022655615.1 Tachysurus fulvidraco
TCGCTCTCCTGTGCACACTGGGTGTGTTATGGACATGTTCTTGTTCATTTTTAAAAGGCTGCTCATAAACCCGTTCACCGTCGCTGTGCACAAGCATCATTTCCTTTACAGAAACAGAGCAGCACAACCCAAAAACCAGCGAGTGTGACCTTAACCGTGACACAACACACAGATGATCATGTTGGAGCATTACACAGTGACAGTGTGATGGAGCTTCTGAATGTCCAGGCAGTAGACGTCCAGGTAGAGCAGCTCCACATTAGCTAGGCTAACTGCACAGTAAACATACCACCCAGGTCACTTTGTACATGTGCAGTTCAGGACTAAAAGTCTTTAATGTATTGGCACCCTTCTAGTCTGTCCATTGGTACAAAGAGCTGAGCACATAACACTTGGATGTGGATCATCTTAGTAGAGTATTTAATGTACTGCACTTTATTAAACACTATTACAGTGTAGCCAACTTACTAACTTGAAGTTTGCTGAAAGTTAGTGGATCATAGAAACTGTCCAAGACATGACACAGCTCTTCAGACCAATCAACAGAGCAGGAGGACTCGATTCACTTCTATGGTTAAAGCCACCAACCAATCACTGATCAGCATCGTCTTTAACACCCAATCACTGATCAGCATTGTCCTAAACAACCAATCACTGATCACCATTGTCCTTAACAACCAATCACTAATCACTATTGTCCTTAACACCCAATCACTAATCACCATGGTCCTTAACACCCAATCACTAATCACCATTGTCCTTAACAACCAATCACTAATCACCATTTCCTTAACACCCAATCACTGATCACCATTGTCCTTAACAACCAATCACTGATCAGCATTGTCCTTACCAACCAATCACTAATCACCATTGTCCTTAACAACAAATCACTGATCAGCATTGTCCTTAACAACCAATCACTAATCACCATTGTCCTTAACACCCAATCACTGATCAGCATTGTCCTTAACAACCAATCACTAATCACCATTTCCTTAACACCCAATCACTGATCACCATTGTCCTTAACAACCAATCACTGATCAGCATTGTCCTTAACACCCAATCACTGATCAGCATTGTCCTTAACAACCAATCACTAATCACCATTGTCCTTAACACCCAATCACTGATCAGCATTGTCCTTAACACCCAATCACTAATCACCATTGTCCTTAACACCCAATCACTGATCAGCATTGTCCTTAACACCCAATCACTAATCACCATTTCCTTAACACCCAATCACTGATCACCATTGTCCTTAACACCCAATCACTGATCACCATTGTCCTTAACACCCAATCACTGATCACCATTGTCCTTAACACCCAATCACTGATCACCATTGTCCTTACCAACCAATCACTAATATCCACAGTTCCAAGAAGCCAATTATCTACATTTTTCCCAAAAAACAATGAATGATCTGTATTGTTCTGAGCATCACTGTACCCAGTCACCTAACCACTGTTCAACATTAATCACTGCTCCTAATCACTGCTCCTAATCACTACCAACCACTGATCCCCATGTTCCTGGTCATTTTCATTCAGTAGTAGACCAACATCTTAAATATTCCTGGCTATAGTTGTTTAGTTTTACAGGCTGCAATCATCAACCCTCCTGCGACCAGACTTCTTCCCCAGACATCAGGATTTTTATTAGCAGAACTCAGGAGACACAAGTTTATATTCATCTAAACTCTTTCTTTTTTTTGTTTGTTTTTTTACACACACACACAGTGTCCCGTTTGACGTAGTGCTGCTGCCAAACTGATAAGGATAAGTGTGTATTATTAGCATGGCACTAACTGAAAGCTAACATTACGCTCACAAATTACACGTCCGTAACGAGAGAATAATAGGGGGCCGAAAACAGAACCTTGTGGGAAGCCGTGCGGCTTAAAGACTGCTCTCCGTCGATGCTAACAGACTTCTGTTTTCAAGTCTGTCCAAAGAAACAGACATCTCTGTCTGACTGGAGCAACAGTTACAGTAGTGTTTTCATTTCCTGGACTGAAAATATCTCGTATTAATGCTGCAGATTTACTGAAAATAAATCCCAGCAGATCGTTTCCAGTGGATCTGATTCTAACTGTACAATAAATCAGACTCTTTCAAAACAGTCAGTACAGATGTTCTATTCCTCCCACGTCTCGTCTCGTCTCTCTCTCTCTCTCTCTCTCTCTCTCTCTCTCTGAGGTTAGTGACTGGAAGGACATGCCTAACTACCAACATCAAACAAATGTAGCATGTTTGACTGAAGGACAGGAATTTATGAGATGCTGAGTGGAGTGTGTGGGCATGTTTTAGTCATCGGGACTGTGAACGTTAACACGACTGTTTGTCTGCTCGCCGTCTGCCAGGTCTCAGTTCTCCACATAGCCTAAAAATATGTGCATCATACACACAACCTTTATTTCTCCAAACATGACAAGAGCTCTAAAGTTTTCCCGAAGCCTTTCGACTTGCATCTCGACTTGCATCCATTGTCCTTAACACCCAATCACTGATCACCATTGTCCTTAACACCCAATCACTGATCACCATTGTCCTTAACACCCAATCACTGATCACCATTGTCCTTAACACCCAATCACTGATCACCATTGTCCTTAACACCCAATCACTGATCACCATTGTCCTTAACACCCAATCACTGATCACCATTGTCCTTAACACCCAATCACTGATCACCATTGTCCTTAACACCCAATCACTGATCACCATTGTCCTTAACACCCAATCACTGATCACCATTGTCCTTAACAACCAATCACTAATCATCATTGTCCTTAACAGCCAATCACTAATCACCATTGCCCTTGACAACCAACCACAGATCAACAATATCCTTCACAACCAATCACTGATCACCATTGTCCTTAACACCCAATCACTGATCACCATTGTCCTTAACACCCAATCAGTGATCACCATTGTCCTTAACAACCAATCACTAATCATCATTGTCCTTAACAGCCAATCACTAATCACCATTGTCCTTAACACCCAATCACTGATCACCATTGTCCTTAACACCCAATCACTGATCACCATTGTCCTTAACACCCAATCACTGATCACCATTGTCCTTAACACCCAATCACTGATCACCATTGTCCTTAACACCCAATCACTGATCACCATTGTCCTTAACACCCAATCACTGATCACCATTGTCCTTAACACCCAATCACTGATCACCATTGTCCTTAACAACCAATCACTAATCATCATTGTCCTTAACAGCCAATCACTAATCACCATTGCCCTTGACAACCAACCACAGATCAACAATATCCTTCACAACCAATCACTGATCACCATTGTCCTTAACACCCAATCACTGATCACCATTGTCCTTAACACCCAATCAGTGATCACCATTGTCCTTAACAACCAATCACTAATCATCATTGTCCTTAACAGCCAATCACTAATCACCATTGTCCTTAACACCCAATCACTGATCACCATTGTCCTTAACACCCAATCACTGATCACCATTGTCCTTAACACCCAATCACTGATCACCATTGTCCTTAACACCCAATCACTGATCACCATTGTCCTTAACACCCAATCACTGATCACCATTGTCCTTAACACCCAATCACTGATCACCATTGTCCTTAACACCCAATCACTGATCACCATTGTCCTTAACACCCAATCACTGATCACCATTGTCCTTAACAACCAATCACTAATCATCATTGTCCTTAACAGCCAATCACTAATCACCATTGCCCTTGACAACCAACCACAGATCAACAATATCCTTCACAACCAATCACTGATCACCATTGTCCTTAACACCCAATCACTAATCACCATTGTCCTTAACACCCAATCACTGATCACCATTGTCCTTAACACCCAATCACTGATCACCATTGTCCTTAACACCCAATCACTGATCACCATTGTCCTTAACAACCAATCACTAATCATCATTGTCCTTAACAGCCAATCACTAATCACCATTGCCCTTGACAACCAACCACAGATCAACAATATCCTTAACAGCCAATCACTAATCACCATTGTCCTTAACACCCAATCACTTCACATAGCCTAAAAAAAACACCCAGTTCTCCACATAGCCTAAAAATATGTACATCATACACACGACCTTTATTTCTCCAAACATGACAAGAGCTCTAAAGTTTTCCCGAAGCCTTCCGACGTGCGCCTCGACTCGCGTTTCGTTTTTAAGCGGAAGAGAAGAAGAAAGACGTCATTGAACTGTACCGCGCTAAATTGTTTTCTGTGTCGTTTCTGCTGCTTTCGAAACATCCTGCAATTTGTTTTACTACAAAATTCTGGTTTTCTTGGTCCGACACACAGGGATGTTCTTTGCTACGTCTAATTCAACAGTCACTCCATGACCGTTTTCTCACACTGATCCGTGTCCCTGTGTGATAATAAGCCGGTGTTTACAGGATGGTGGGTTTCTGTAGTCTGAGGTTTCACACTGCTCCTACTTTCCCTGGAGTTAACACTGAATCGTGGCTCTTCACAATCTGATGTTTCTCTACACTCTACATCCCTAAACCCTGCTGCAACCTTCTTCTTATTTACATATTCACGTATCTACATCCTGATGGGATAAATCCGCCGCGTGACCTCTTTAAATAACGGCTCGTCTCACGCTTTCACGTCGCTGAGGAAAAAAGTTCGGCTCTGTGCTTCATCACCCGAGCAGCTTCTGTTATCTTTCACAGCTTTCTCATCTTTTTTGCCCTTTTTAACTTTGTCCTGTAGTCGACCAGACGTTCGTCCCTCTGTATCAGACTTCAGGGTGTCGTATTTCCCCCTCGCTACGGCACACACTCCTGTGGTGTTCGGTGTTTAGTCTCCTGACTGTATCTACCGAGCAGTTTTTGTTCTGTGTCTCTGCATGCTGGTTTTGGGGTAACAGTGAGGTGTAGAGCTATGAGAACCTAGGGGTAACAGTGAGGTGTAGAGCGATGAGAACCTGGGGGTAAC
>NC_062525.1:2930499-2942999 GCF_022655615.1 Tachysurus fulvidraco
ACACACATACACACACACTTCAGAGGAGTGAAAAGGGTTATAATCTGCCTATTGTTTTTTTTTAATTCACTCAGGAGTGAAGCTTCATCACACATTCCTGCTCCAACACACTTGCGTTTTTTGAGAGATAAACCCAGAACAGCCGCTGAGGAACACAAAGTACAGACAGTGTGCTTGGCTTAGTGTGCAGTAAACGCTGTGTGTGTGTGTGTGTGTGTGTGTGTGTGTGTGTGTGTGTGTGTGTGTGTGTGTGTGTGTGTGTGTGTGTGTGTGTGTGTGTGTGTGTGTATGGCTATGTCTCTCAGGAACAACTCACCTAACACACTTCTACACATACCTCCATAACCTCCATCCGTTAAACGTTCTTCACTCATCACAGCACAACAGTTGAATTACACGAGTTTACTTTTAGTTGTTAAAGGAAACGTGCTGTTCCCGGTCACAGGTCACGTGAGGACAGGTCCCTACACTGCGGTTCTTACACAGACACCATTGTCGTGTAGCCACCCAGAGAATACCGGGAACAGGGCATAAAACCAGGGGTACTTAGCGGTTTGTTCTCTCTCTCTCTCTCTCTCTCTCTCTCTCTCTCTCTCTCTCTCTCTCTCTCTCTCCGGATTTCGAATTCAGGACGAGAAGAGTGAGTCATGCGTCTGATGTTTTCTTCATTAAATCGGCAAAAATAAACACAAATAAAAAAGCAACACGCCAATTACATGGGGCGTGAGGAAAGCGTCTATGCGCCTCTTTACTTAGTCCTTTCACCTCTCCAATCAGCACTCAGCGTAATTTCGGAAAATGAGAGGTTTCCAGAATCACCGTTTTTTTCCTCCACACGCTCCACACCGATCTCCAGATAAAGCATCACATATGGTGTTGATATAATTAATTGGATTTTATCGGTTTTGTGTTGTTCTTAAACTGTACTGGAATAGAATGTAATTGTAGGCTGTGGTAACGATGTTTGGGGTGGATTTAGATTGTTCGGTGGATTGATGGTTGCTTTCCAAATGTTAAGTCAGTAAAAGTTAGGCCTTGAGGGATTTTCTATCTTAGTGGCATGCATTTTTGGTCAGAGAAGGGAATTCCGACTTCAACCCGTGTGTTTTGGTCCTTGTTTTTATTATGACAGAAATTATCGGGCTATTTGAAATAAAAATAAAATTAAAAAAATCTTTGGATTTTAAAATTCTTAAAAATATCATTAGGATATAAATCACTTGGACAGCACCGGCGAATTCTGATTGGTCAGAAGATGTATTGTTGTTTTTGTTAATGCGCTCCTTCTAATAAATCGTTGTTTCCATGGTAACAACTCGTGAACATGATCGAATAGAAAAAGTCGAATAATAAACAGATTTTAAAACATTTCATGAAGGGGTCTCCGGTGTTCGGGGAAAGACTTCGGAGTTTGAGGTGAGTGAGGTAAGTCCTGTGGTGTAAGAAGAATAAAACACCTCAGATAGGGAGTGCGGTTCTAGGAAAATAATCATCTGTGAGTTTGGAAGAGAAATTCTGCTCGATCACAGCAGACTGATTTATTCCTTACTTCTGCTTTAGGACCATTTCAGTCCTAGTTTTGTAGCTCTTCCTTCCATAATACTCCATCACAGCCTTCACATTGGAGCCTTGTGTCGAGAGGAACCTAAAGCGATGTGGACTAAAAAGGTTCGAGGAGAGATTAAAGACGTTCACACCGACTGGATTTACAGCAGACGCCGATATGATGTGATACGTGTCACATTTCTCCTCCTGTTATCAAAACAAACATTTCCACTTGATATCACTTAATTATCTCTTACATTACAATCTCAGCCTCATCTCAGTATCTCTCCTGAACACTTGTTCATCTCTTCCTTCTGCACCAGGACGGTTTTCCTCAGAACACAATGTAACCACCGATCTGCACTGTCCTAACGAATGGAGATGTTTTCCACGACGACTTGGTGATTATGGTTGTCGAATCGGTTCGCAACACTTATAAGCTTCTCACAAAGTTTGCTGAGGGTTCTGTTAGTCTTTTATTAGGGAGTTGAACAGCTTCAGAATATATGCTGTCATTTCCAGTAAGGGAACATAGTGAGCATCAATTCTCTCTGGTTCTTGTGGTGCATTGTGGGATTTTTTTTAGGGAGAGAATGTTCCAGTGTACTGGAAGGAATTAGAGATTGAAAGAGAGATTGAAAGAGAGAGAGAGAGAGAGAGAGAGAGAGAGAGAGAGAGAGAGAGAGAGAGAGAGAGAGAGAGAGACAGTCAGAGGGAGAGACAGAGAGAGACAGAGACAGAGAGAAAGACAGAGCGAGAAACAGAGCAAGAGGCAGACAGAGAGGGAGAGGGAGAGATAGAGAGACAGAGAGAGAGACAGGTCGAGAAACAGCAAGAGACAGACAGAGAGAGAGAGAGAGAGAGAGGCAGAGAGAGAGACAGAGACAGAGAGGGAGAGAAAGGGAGGGAGAGAGAGAGAGAGAGAGAGAGAGAGAGAGAGAGAGAGAGAGAGAGAGAGAGAGAGAGAGAGAGAGACCTGACTACTGAACAAGAGAACAGAATGAGACGCAGCCCTTAACTGGAGCTCATGTAGTGTAACTAAGGAGTAATTATGGACAAAGTATGTCCATTAAATCCTCTATACTCACAATTCCTGTTGAAAATGCAGTTTTATGGTTCAAAAGATCTTTAGTTAGAAGGAAAGAAAGGAAGATTGTCCTGTGTTATAAATAATTATTTTGCAATCACGGTCATTATGATGGATTGTAAAATGTGTCAGACTTTTTTTTTACTCTTATTAAAACTGTTCCTGTTAAGAAAGTGTGCATGTTAAACTACTACCTTTCTAAAGTGTACTCCATCTTAAAACAGGGTTGTCATGGCTACACCTGAGGACGTGTACTAGACCTGTGTACAGTGTAAAGCTGAGGCTAATGTAGGCTGCGGTTTGGATGTAGAGAAACACATCGTTCCTTCTCACTTAAAGGTGCACTAATGTACCTTTAATATCCACCTGGAGATACCTACATGAGGTAGCACCTACGTTGCTCTATTTAACCGGACCACCGTTAGTTTAACACCTTTTCGGCTAAATATTATTATAATAATATTATTTATTATTTAATATAACATATTAATATTATTCACACAATACACACTTTATATTTGCTCATCCTTATACAGGGTCTTATGTTAATCACTAGACGCTTGCTGAGAAAAAAAATCTGCTGCTTATCTGATTTATTTAAACTGTAAACACATTAAAGCTTAAATACAGACATTTCATTAATAAACATACATGACATCATTTGTCCAAGATTATATTGATTATTTGAGATCTATTTTTTGGAAACTTTATTTAAAGAAACTATAAAAATTTCTATACATTTCCTTATGAAAAGTTTATATTTAACAAATCAAAAGATAAATTTTATGATATAGTTATAACGTGTCTCATCCCTCATCTCTTATGTCCTCTAACATGATCAGTGTCATTACTAAGGATTGTAAAATCCTCTAGCATCCTGTGAAAGGTTTGAACATCAACATGCAACATGAACCCAATACAGTCAGATTAAACATGAGCAGCTCAAGACGTGCACAACACACACACACACACACACACACACACACACACACACACACACACACACACACACACACACACACACACACAAACACACACGTCGCTATGATCCCTCTATAAGAGAACTTTTTTGACACACAGTATTTAGTTCGTTCTTATGTGGTTTCAGGTTTAAAACAAAACAAAACAAAAACACGCACAATCCGTCTCGCGCTTTTCCTGCGTGTCTGTGTGCATCTCCTCCTCCTCCTGCTCCTTTTCTCCTTTTTCTCCTCCTGCATGGGGGTGCTGCCTAAACGGCATAACGCATGCGCTTTATGTTCACCGCTTGAGCGCGCGGGACGAGAAACACGACACGGCTGCGGTATTCACGTTCCGGGGCGCGCGTGGATAAAGCGCACATGCAGGAGAGCGCGCGCTTGGCTTGGAGCGGGTCTGTACATCGCTGCAGGATCGGTGTCGGTGCGCTGGGGAGAGAGAGAGAGAGAGAGAGAGAGAGAGAGAGAGAGAGAGAGAGAGAGAGAGAGAGAGAGAGAGAGAGAGAAGGGTGGAATGGGAACCTGCCGACCAGACATTCTCTGCGCGCACACACACGAACGAACACAGACGCACCAGGAGACACGCCGCTGCTCCACAGGTGATGCGTATTAAGTGAACTCAGCTCGAGCATTTTTTTTCATCATTATTTTTATTTTTTCCACTTTAGTTTTAAACCTCATGCACATGTGGATTATATCTGAGGTTCTATTCCATGTCTCTGTGGACGTGCGCCGTATCTGTGAGTATTACCTCCTTTTCAACATTTCTTTCACGCTTAAATACTTAAACTTTTAAAACTCGTGTCCATGCTGTTGCCTAGTTTCAAATCTTATTTTAAGGTTGAGAAATTCTTTTGAAAACGTTTTCTTATTTGTAGGTTTTTGTCCTGAACTCGATACGAATTTCTGGTAGCGTCCATTTTACGCATCGGTTCTAGTTCTTGTGTTTGCTTTGTGATGAAGAGAGCAGTCAGTGCTAATAAAGTGACACGGTGTCGGAGAACATGAGCAAGTCTTCAGCTCTCAGCTACCAGGCGAAAGGTTTCCTAAAGGTTTTGTAGCTGATTTTTTTAAAGAGCATTAAAACACCACTAATTATAGTTTATTTTCAAATGAAATATAATTATAGTTTATTTTCAAAAGGATTTCTTAGCACATGCAAAACTGTACCACACAACACAGAGACATTCACATGTAAAGTGTAGAAAACATGAGAGCATGTTACAACTAGAACAGAAGTACGGATACCTGTTTGTTTGTTTGTTTGTTTGTTTTTTTTTTTAAATTTCGGAGAATGTGTGATGTCAGGTTTAAAAAAAAAATCACATAATGCGTGAATTTCGGAACAGGTCACACACTATATATACCACCGCGCAGGAGTGTGTGTGTGTGTGTGTGTGTGTGTGTGTGTGTGTGTGTGTGTGTGTGTGTGTGTGTGTGTGTGTGTGTGTGTGTGTAGGCTGCTGAAGTTGATCCAGTGCGTTTTCTATCCGCAGGATCGCCGACATCAGGGCTGAGCGTAACGGAGCCGTGTTTCAGTTGGAGACCAGACGCCTTTAACGCAGGACACACACACGGAAAGAGAGAGAGAGAGAGAGAGAGAGAGAGAGAGAGAGAGAGAGAGAGAGAGAGAGAGAGAGAGAGAGGACGCATTAAAGGACAAGGACGAGGACTGCTCTAGCCATGATGAACCCTGTCGTGTTCAATAAGCTGAGCGGCCCTGTGCTGTTTGAGGAGAAGGCGAGTGAGGTGGAGAGGAGCAGCAGGAATTATCTGGAGGTGATTGACGAGCAACATGTGGATCTGCTCTCCAGGAGCCACCAGATCACCGACAGCTCTGTGATGAGACACAGGAGACCAGGGTAAGTCTCAGTGGCAATACTGTACTACAGCAAGCATGGAGATATCGCCTGGGAAATAATACATTCCTAAATAAAAATCTTCACGACTTCACGGCAATTTTTTCCCCCGATTTCCATCAATCATTTTGTATGAAGCGCTGTAGGAGTTTTTTTATGTTACCAAGCCTTTTCATTCTGTCTGTCTGTCTGTCTGTCTGTCTGTCTGTCTGTCTGTCTGTCTGTCCTTCCCATGACGATGACAGTTCTATGCTCCTTACACTCCTGTGATGTGTGTGTTTAAATGTCACGGCTAAACCACAGTGCTGAAATTACAGACAGACCTGAATAGACTTTCATTTACATTTCTATTCACTCTTCTTAGATGAGATTGTAAGAGACTACTCAGATTTTTTAGAACTGAAATGTGCTTTAAAATAAGTTCATTGACATGTAATAAAATCCACTTACCTTCTATTAGAAATTAATTCAATTTAAATCCAACAAAAATCTCTCTCTCTCTCTCTCTCTCTCTCTCTCTCTCTCTCTCTCTCTCTCTCTCTCTCTCTCTCTCTCTCTCTCTCTCTCTCTCTTTAACTTACCCAACACCAGGGTCATGTGTGAGTTAAACCAACTCAGCCTCATCCTATAGAAGCTCTATACACACACAGGTCTGTTTCTAATAAATAAACATTTCCTTGAATGAAACGTGTGGTCCAGTCCATCAAGGCTCCTTTTGTAGTGAGGGAGTGAAAACTTTATTTCAGACCCCGTATCCTCCAGATCCATCACTGTTTAACCGTGTCTCACCATATTTACTTGTGCGTGTGTGTGTGAGTGTGTGTGTACGTGTGTGTGTGTGTGTGTGTGTGTGTGTGTGTGTGTGACTTTATTTGTACTGTCACAAGTGCCCTCTGTTATACCGGAGCCGATATCCCTTCACAGGAGAGTAGAAGCGTTATTACATGTCACACACTTCAACACAGTGAGCAACAGTGTGTGAATTTTGACACGTCCAGTGGTGGAAGCACCGGGGGGAATATCAGAGTTAATGAGGAATATTAATACAAACATTAGCTCTGTGTGTGTGTGTGTGTGTGTGTGTGTGTGTGTGTGTGTGTGTGTGTGTGTGTGTGTGTGTGTGTGTGTGTGTGTGGCTGATACTGCGAACAGATATGACAGATGTTTCTTTTTTAGCTTGTTCATACATATCTGAGTTACAAGCTAAATATTATTTTGCTGAACATGATCTTGGAGGATTTGGGCAACAGGAAATGTGTTACATGTGCAGTGGAGGTTTTTGGTGAGAGATAAGCGGATGGACAGCACAGTGCCATAGTGACATCTACAGGTTCAAACCATCACCTGGTAGGAGAAGCTGTGTACGCTCAGAGATCCGGATCTGGAAGCGTAACGACGCCGACGAGGAGCTGAGACGAGTTTTACAGTGAAAACCGAGTGCAGCTTAAATCTGTTTTGTTTGTTAATCAGGTTGCCAGAATAAAATCTCCTCCTCTTTTAATTCTAGTGTAGATTTAATTCAGAAATTATTTTTTTTTTCACTGCTTTTCATTCTCGAAGAAAGTTTCCCAAGCGGTTTTGTGTGACATTAACGGCATCGAAGTGAAGCTTGAGAGAAAAAATTCATTTTGTCCATAAAAAGAACAGCAACGTTTTCATTTCATACTCAGTTTCAGAAAAGAAAACAGAGCGATGACCGACTCCTTCTCAGAATCCTTCGTCGGCTCGCATCTAGTGTCCGGATCTAAGGAGTGAAACGTAGACGTTGTTCCAAACAGATGGGTTTTTGTCTCTTTATGTTAAATCCTGTGAGTCGTTTACAGATGAAACGGGGAGCGTTTAAAAAGGAATAAATTACACGATGTACCAAAAACATTTTCATTACTGATTACTTTTTATTTAATGTGCTGTATTGAGTCCAGTGATGAATCTTCAGTGCTCTACTAATGTTAATGATCTCAGACAAACATGTCTGTGCTTTACCAGGTCCTGCTTCCCGGTGATTTGTTTGTGTCTGTAGTCCATTGTGTCTGTAGTCCTTTGTGTCTGTAGTCCTTTGTGTCTGTAGCCTTTGTGTCTGTAGTCCTTTGTGTCTGTAGACCTTTGTGTCTGTAGTCCTTTGTGTCTGTAGACCTTTGTGTCTGTAGACCTTTGTGTCTGTAGCCTTTGTGTCTGTAATCCTTTGTGTCTGTAGACCTTTGTGTCTGTAGCCTTTGTGTCTGTAGTCCTTTGTGTCTGTAGACCTTTGTCTCTATAAACCTTTGTGTCCGTAATCCTTTGTGTCTGTAGACCGTTGTGTCTGTATTCCATTGTGTCTGTATTCCGTTGTGTCTGTATTCCGTTGTGTCTGTAAAACTTTGTGTCCGTAGTCCTTTGTTTCTGTAGACCTTTGTGTCTGTAGACCTTTGTGTCTATAAACCTTTGTGTCCGTAATCCTTTGTGTCTGTATTCCGTTGTGTCTGTATTCCGTTGTGTCTGTAAAACTTTGTGTCCGTAATCCTTTGTGTCTGTAGACCTTTGTGTCTGTAATTCTTTGTGTCTGTATTCCGTTGTGTCTGTATTCCATTGTGTCTGTATTCCATTGTGTCTGTATTCCGTTGTGTCTGTATTCCGTTGTGTCTGTATTCCGTTGTGTCTGTATTCCGTTGTGTCTGTAGACCTTTGTGTCTGTATTCCGTTGTGTCTGTAGACCTTTGTGTCTGTATTCCGTTGTGTCTGTAGTCCTTTGTGTCTGTAGACCACCTAATTACGTCACATACATTTACATGAGCACAGAGCTTTCAGAGTGGAGGTCATGAAGGACGTTGTTGTTGTAATCCAACCTTTCTGAACGTTCTCTGACTTCACTATTGAGTCTTATATACAGTACGCATTCAGATTTTACAGTCAGAGGCTTCACCAGAACACGTGCACCAGTGAGTCAGGGATCCGCCGCTGTAGGCTTCCGATGTGGCTTTATTTAAGGGCCGCTGTATTAAGAGAAAACATCCCAGGAGGAAGTTAGGATGCGAAAAGCTCTAAGGCTGACACTACATAATAGGAAAGCATCGATCTGTTCAATTTCTTATTCTAATCGAATATAAAACGATAAAGTGTTAACCTGTGCTACATTTTCTTTACTGAATTTATTGCCATTTCTTAGCGTTTTAATTTTACACAGACAAAAAAAAATGAACATAGTTTTTTTATTGTTTACGATTCAGAACTATTTAAACACGCAGTCCTTACCGTCATCGTGTCTCTGCACCGACATTTTACCCAGAACCGGATCGACCTGAAAGTTCTCGAGAGCCTAATGTTTATAAAGCACACGACGAGTCGAGAAAATCACCGAATCAATCACCGAAACTCAGCTTTTTATTTAAAGCTAATTTTAATAAAATTAGACGGTTTAGTTTTAGTGTTATTTATTTATTTATTTATTTATTTATTTATTTATTTATTTATTTATTTATTTGTATTTCACTGGAAGAAGGAAGAAGTGTCCACTAAATGAACTGAAACAACTGAATTATAACCAGTTGTGGAATTAATTCAGATTTAATTCTGTTTTATATATTTTTATATTTTTATATTTACATATATATATATATATGTGTGTGTGTGTGTGTGTGTGTGTGTGTGTGTGTGTGTGTGTGCTACTGGTGCAGGACTGTGTAATAATGCTAGATAAATAAGAAGCTCGTCTTCCTTTCTCTCAGGTCTCGTCAGAACGGAGGGAAGGTTCGGCACAAGCGTCAGGCTCTTCAGGACATGGCTCGACCGCTCAAACAGTGGCTCTATAAACACCGGGACAATCCGTACCCCACCAAAACTGAGAAGATCCTTCTCGCTCTCGGCTCCCAGATGACGCTGGTGCAGGTGAGTGTGTGACCACACACACACACACACACACACACACACACACACACACACACACACACACACACACACACACAGCCGCTGTGGTGTAACAGCAATGGGAAATGCTGGAAAATAATCAACTATGATAATGACTTTCAAATCCTATTAGGAAATGGTGTGTGTAGGTTTTAAGCTACTTGTGAACATTTATAAAGGCTTTATGCGCAGTGTGGTTATGGCATACAGATGACTGTGTGTCTTCCTAATGAAACACTGCAGTGGTTATGAATGGTCCTATAATGCTCTATGAATACAAACTTTAAATATATCTATAATAAACTATGAACACGTTGATATCGTGTTATAATGCGTTCATGAAGCAGTTTGTACAATGGAATAATTACTTATGACACTTTGCAGAGAACTTTATTGTGCATCATGTGTCATAAGCATGATGCCATCTACATCGTGTTCATAGCCCTATGCTGCATAGTGCATGCTGAGTAGTAATGGTAAGGGGTTATAAGCACCAATTATTCAGGTCTAAATGATGCTACAGTTCAGTTGGATCTAATGCTCTGTTATTAATGATTATAAAAAGTGAATGTATTATAACATGCTGTGGATGTAACCTTATGTCATTATACATGAAATATGTACTGTGTGTGTGTGTGTGTGTGTGTGTGTGTGTGTGTGTGTGTGTGTGTGTGTGTGTGTGTGTGTGTGTTGTATTAAGTCTATATGTTCTAAATAGTTATAATGCATTATGTCACCTTAATTCTTTCTTAAGCCAAATGCCGTTTCTGTTATAAAAAGAGTTCTGATTAAACAGGGAAATATTAGTCATTATGTGATATCACGCAGGATGTATGACACATTATAGATGTGGTTATTGTGCATTATGAACACAGAGGTGTAGGAGGTGGTTTCCGAATGATTGCATTTGTTTCCTTTGATGCATTTCACGATTAGTGAATCTGAGTATAGTATCGAGGTTTAATCTGCTGTGTGTGTGTTTGTGTGTGTGTGTGTGTGTGTGTGTGTGTGTGTGTGTGTGTGTGTGTGTGTGTCACTGAGTTTATCATCATCACCGAGCTTTTACATCTTTTTCTTGTGAATGTTGTCATTCTCTAAAACCTCCCAGTGACCCGGTCTGTGTTAAATTGTGCGTACTTCAGTGATTACACAGCGCACACAAACAAAAACATCAGCGTTAAAGTGCGACGCTGCGACTCTGCTGGACCTCAGACGGTTTAATGTGGTATTAATATGCAGCAGGCGTGAGTGTTAGCAGATGTGTGTGAACTCGCGTATCTACAGCAGGGTTAACAACGTTCACAGACACACAGGTCATATTTGGATCTTTGTCTCTTTGGACGGTCAGAAATCCGCTCGCAGTCCTGATTACTTCAGTCGCAGTTTGTAACACATTTTAATACCCAAGTTAAGTTAAGTTCACCTCCAGGACTGTCAGGGTTTATTATTATAGTTTATTATCTACAGACAAGAGCTGTGTGTCTTAGATGATAGATAAAGTCCCTCCAGGAATATTGTTTTGTGATCGTTGCAGCCAAAAATACTTTATTTTTTTTTTTTTTTGGTCAAAATTTGCAATGCAACATTGAATTATTTATTTATTTATTTTGGGTCTGAAGACATAAATGTATTGACTTTGTACAAGAAGCTGTACTCATGTTAAACACACACACACACGGACGGAAGAGGGATTCGTCTGAACACGTCACGTCACCTGACGTACTGTAATCTGCGGTAATTACGATCGTTTGTAAGATCCTCTGAATATCACAGAGTTTACTAAACTTTTCATTCATTTCTCACACCGTAAAGATCCCCAAATCCTGATGAGTTGTGTGAGTGTCGGGAGTAAATACGTGATCAGGATTATCGAGGTGTCCAGTTGTGTTTGCGTCGAAAAACATGTTCTCATGGTGTGTGAGTTGATTTCTTTATTATTCTTTAATTATATTTCTGGGGACACGATGGCTTAGCGGTTAGCACGTTCGCCTCACACCTCCAGGGTCGGGGGTTCGATTCCCACCTCCGCCTTGTGTGTGGAGTTTGCATGTTCTCCCCGTGCCTCGGGGGTTTCCTCCGGGTACTCCGGTTTCCTCCCCCGGTCCAAAGACATGCATGGTAGGTTGATTGGCATCTCTGGAAAATTGTCCGTATTGTGTGAGTGAATGAGAGTGTGTGTGTGCCCTGTGATGGGTTGGCACTCCGTCCAGGGTGTATCCTGCCTCGATGCCCGATGACGCCTGAGATAGGCACAGGCTCCCCGTGACTCGAGGTAGAGATCTGTTACAATAATAATTCACCGTTTTAAGAGGCTTCACCGCTCCGGTCCGGCGTCGCTGGCTTTCGTTTGGAATTATTCCACAGTATTGCTGAACGCTGACTTCTGATTGGTCTGAAGGTGTGGATTTGTTTTCTTTAACAGCAGCAGGTTTATTTTCAGTTCTACGTTAACGTGCTCATCATTATCGGAAAGAGCTATCGTTTCTATAGCAACAGCTCATACGCAACTAATCAACAAAGATGTATGGCTGACACGGAGAGGGTTTTTTTTTTAAAGGGAGACATTTATTTAACGGCAGGAGTCTACAGAGTCAGAGAGGTTTTACACTCTGCCTTCTTATTATTAACTTTAAAAGACAGATAGAAGTGAAGCCGGTTAGAGGAAGTGACTTAGCGAACGGAGCAAGTGTTTGTTATAGCGTTCCTTAGTATGAAATGTAACTCTATATGTATAAGAGTGCTTTATTAATGAAATGCATATCATGGGATGGATTTTGGAGTGTATTACAGGTTTGCAGGGTTTGAGATGTAGCACACGTCATGAAGCTGTAGCTGATATGTCACACCACATGTAAGCTCTCACTCTGGTCTAGATTCATGCTGACAAATGGCTCTGGGAAATCTGCAACGTTTTTCACCGCTCTCCGTTTCGCCTCCATCGGACCGACGTTATTTAGAGGTCGTGCACGTCGCAGCGATCCTCGGTCACGGACCACATCCAGACCCGCTTCACACTGCATCATTTGTTTTCTATACACGCCACTGGCTTCCATCGCGCCTATTAAAGCTGAAAGCCGTCCGAGCGCGTGGCTTTTTTGAGCAGAATATGATCTCTAAATAAACCTGAGATCAGAACGTTCAGGACATAGCAGG
>NC_062525.1:2950499-2952999 GCF_022655615.1 Tachysurus fulvidraco
ATGAGTATGTTCCAAGCATCATTGTCCCTGGAATCCAAGAAGAGAGTCAGTCTGAGCGAGTTTGTCCGAGTAGTCGTGACTGTTTGTTCAGATGTAAAGAAAAGAGCAGTTAGCGCTCTGCGCCGAGCAGTCATTTAAAACGATCCTTAGGTTTAACAGGTCCTGGATAACGTGCGTAATTGTTATAAACAGGCTGAATAACAGGGGGCACGGTGGCTTAGTGGTTAGCATGTTTGCCTCAAACTTCCAGGGTTGTGGGTTCAATTCCTGTCTCCGCCTTGTGTGTGGAGTTTGCATGTTCCCCCCGTGCCTCGGGGGTTTCCTCCGGGTACTCCGGTTTCCTCCCCCGGTCCAAAGACATGCATGGTAGGTTGATTGGCATCTCTGGAAAATTGTCCGTAGTGTGTGAGTGAATGAGTGTGTGTGTGTGTGTGTCCTGTGATGGGTTGGCACTCCGTCCAGGGTGTATCCTGCCTCGATGCCTGAGATAGAAGTTCGGATAAGCGGTAGAAAATGAGTGAATGAATGAATGGCTGACTAACAGCGTCACGTTTAATACTCGTCTCTGATTCATCTGCAGTGAATGATGTGAAGACGGGACTGGATATTCTTTATGATGCCGACATTAGCAGGAGCTCGGGGGAAGAAATCAAGCCAATATTTTTACATGTATGTGTCTGTACAGTACAGTGAAAATGATTTTAACATCCTTAAACTTGTCAAGAAGCAGAGAGGAGCTTAGAGTAGCAGGATTTTTTGGGTATTTTCTGGGTGTGTGTTTGTGGGTTCTTCGGTTCGTGTTGGTGCACGTTGGGGTTAATAATTGATATGGTTTATTCAAGTCAAGTCAAGTCACTTTTATTGTCACATCACCACAGCACATGTGCCTTGGTGAGTGAAATGTTTGGGAGTGTGCTCCAGAAATTGCAGAATCAGTTTACATACATAGTGAAAATGTGCAAATGTGAAAATGTGCAAATGTGCAATATGCTCATACATAGCCGAGAAGTGCAAAACACATTAACAAATCCGAAAACACATTAACAAATCTGAAAACAAATGAACAAATCTGAAAACAAATTAACAAATCTGAAAACAAATTAACAAATCTGAAAACAAATTAACAAATCCGAAAACACATTAACAAATCTGAAAACAAATTAACAAATCCGAAAACAAATTAACAAATCTGAAAACAAATTAACAAATCTGAAAACAAATTAACAAATCTGAAAACAAATGAACAAATCTGAAAACAAATTAACAAATCTGAAAACAAATTAACAAATCTGAAAACAAATTAACAAATCCGTAAAACACGTTAACAAATCCGTAAAACACGTTATCAAATCCAAAAACAAATGAACAAATCTGAAAACAAATGAACAAATCTGAAAACAAATGAACAAATCTGAAAACAAATTAACAAATCCAAAAACAATTTAACAAATCCGAAAACATAAAAAAATCCGAAAACACATTAACAAATCTGAAAACAAATTAACAAATCCGAAAACAAATTAACAAATCTGAAAACAAATTAACAAATCTGAAAACAAATTAACAAATCTGAAAACAAATTAACAAATCCGAAAACAAATTAACAAATCTGAAAACAAATTAACAAATCTGAAAACAAATTAACAAATCCGAAAACAAATTAACAAATCTGAAAACAAATTAACAAATCCGTAAAACACGTTAACAAATCCGTAAAACACGTTAACAAATCCGTAAAACACGTTAACAAATCTGAAAACAAATGAACAAATCTGCAAACACATTAACAAATCTGAAAACAAATGAACAAATCTGCAAACACATTAACAAATCTGAAAACAAAATAACAAATCCAAAAACAATTTAACAAATCCGAAAACATAAAAAAATCCGAAAACACATTAACAAATCTGAAAACAAAATAACAAATCCAAAAACAATTTAACAAATCCGAAAACATAAAAAAATCCGAAAACACATTAACAAATCTGAAAACAAATTAACAACACGACAAATCAGACAACCCGGAAACGGTAGGTATCGTTTTTGAATAGAAACTTACCGATCATCGGACGAGACACCTGTCACTCAAGATATACAGGAATCTTATGTGTAATGTGTAAAGTTCTCCGTTTAAATATAAGAAAATAACAGAATTAATCCACAGTAATCCGTTCCAGCTTTTCCCTGCAGCAGACTGTTGAACTTCATGTATACCTTGAGTGACAGGTGTCTTGTCCAATGATCGGTACGTGTTCCAATCACAAACTATACCGACCTCTTCCGGGTTGTCTGAGTTGTCGTTGTGGCCGAGACGTGCAAAGCACATTAACAAATCCGAAAACAAATGAACAAATTGGTATTTCTCGGCCACCGTACAGTGTATTATTAGACATACTTACAATAGCACTACACGTTATATACAATATGTACTTATATATTATATATTGTGTGTGTATACATATACAGTACAGACCAAAAGTTTGGACACGCCTTCTCA
>NC_062525.1:2962999-2995499 GCF_022655615.1 Tachysurus fulvidraco
AGAATCAACCCCAAGCCAATTGTCAGGACCTTTAGATACACCACCGTTGCATGCGTTGTTTTAATCAACTGTTAACCTGCACCAGGACATCAGGAACATTTTTAGGAACCCATGAAGTTCAAGCCAGGAAACTTTAGGTGCATTTCTATTGCCGACAGCTTTTCAGGAACTTTTCAGCACGCTTCCACTACAAGCACGTTTTTAGACTCCAGTAGCTCTGTGTGTTTATGGTAGGAACCTTTTTACCAAACCTCTGTTTCACCCTTTTAGGCACTTTGTCAGAATTTCAGGAACTTTGTGTGAGAAACATTAGGTAGGTCCGGTGTTGTATAAAGTACTATACAGCAATACTTGAGTAAAAGTACAAGTATCGTACTAGAAAAAGACTTCGGTAGAAGTGAAAGTCACCTTTAAGAATATTACTCAAGTAAAAGTCTTAAAGTATCTGATTTTTACTGTACTTAAGTATCAAAAGTCATTTTCTGATATTTAATGTACTTAAGTATTTGAAGTAAAAGTAAAAAGTAAAATTTCAGTGATTTTCTGTAGGCGCGTAAGAGCAGGGGCGGTTCTAGGGTTTCATCTTTAGGGGTTTTATCCCTCAGTGAGAATTTAAAACAAGAAGAGTTTTATATTATATATTATATGACTACATAGTAAGCCAAAAGTTATGGTGTTATTTAAAATGGCAAAAGTGGACACCAAAATGTTATGCATGATGTAATGATGTCAGTCTCCACTCAGATCAGTTCATGTATGTGTGCGTTCTCTACAAACGGTGTGTCCGATGAACGCAGAACAAATAAATAAACGTTATTTTTATTTAGTATCGAATGGATTGTTCGTATTAATATTTAGTTTGTGCTACAACTCTGGTAATAAGAATACTGACATTTTACCGCTTTCGGTTGCCGTCTTCGCGGCTTTCCACCGATTAACGTTATAGACGTTCTCCGTAGAGCGTGCGGAGCGTAACGCAATCTAGCAGCGGGTTTCAACCGTCCAAACGACTTTCCCAACATTCTTATAAAGCTGCTTTGAGATAATGTCCGATGTTAAAAGCGCGATACGAACAATATCGAATTGAACATTCTAAGAACATATGAAGAACAATTTCCTGCTTTATTTAGAATCCCAGCGAATGACGTTTCTATCCGTCCGTATCGTATGACACGTGAACTCGTATTTAGAACATCGGGAAAAAGTTTACAAATCTTCTCGCAGTTCTCAAATTATTTTTATAGCCAGAAACCACTTTAAAATATCAAACCGATCCCCAGACTACGGAAGACTGCCCTACTTCCAGAACACTAGTTATATGAGTACAATAATAGTTTAGCTTTTAACGATCATTTGAAAACACTTATATCATATCCGGGTCGTTTTGGAGTCGCTGGAGGTTTGAGTTAAAAGCTATTCCATTTAAGTTACAGGCTTTAATGACGGTAACTGTGTTAATAACCGCTGGGATTCTCTGGACTCCAGTTTCAGAACCGTCGGTTTACCTTGACAGTCTGTATAAGCTACAATTAACGCTATCAGAGGGAAACTCTTTGTCCTGTGTCTGATTATTCCCACCTCCACAGGGTAGGATTAATTTGGCCTGACTGCTCCTACTCGAACAGTGAAGCTAAATCAGCCCTTCAAGCTAGTCTATAATTGCTAGGGTTGTTTTTGCTTTTAACACAAGCAACACATGGGAAATGATGTAACCACTACACAACCTCCAGAGAACTCCTACTGTCTTGGGTACCGTTCCATGATGGGAAACAGACTCAGGTACTCCACCAGGGTACACAGAGTCCTGGATTCCGTCCGTAACTGCGATGCGTCGTACCGTTCTGTCCCGCGAATGTAAAAAAAAAGGAAAAAGAAAACGCCAACAGATGATGAGACGCACTCACACTAGATTACCACAGACACAAAGAGTTTCCATTTGGCTCAGGAGAAGATTACTAATTAGAAGACTGTGATTATAAAGTTGTTTACTTCTAATCACTGCAAGGTTTCTGCACGGCTGAACCGCACCGAGCCTGAGCGGAGCTGGCACCGTGTCAGGCTAGTGATGTGCCAGAGATTTAGCGTTACCTGTGTACAGTCTGAAAGGGATTTAAGTGATAACACATCAAGGAAATGTTTTCAGCATGCCTCTCTGCCTCTCTCTCTGTCTTTCTCTCATGTTCTCAGACGTGAGCGTGTACAGATATCTGGCTGAGTCACGGGCCGCTCTCCTCCGGTAGCATTAGGCTGCTGTTTGAAGTCAGCACGTACCGATGGCCGCGATATGGCCGTTTTCCTGCACCAATAACATCGACCCGTCTACAACCGTAATCTAACGCTCCAGATCGTCATTGGAGATGACTAACGCACACGTGCGATAGTCAGGGTTTACTGGTTTATCATTCATTCATTCATAATGCTCCAAATAGTAACAGGGTAACGTTAAAAATGACTCCATTTCCCAGAAGTGTGCATTTATATAGATTCCGGTTTTTATTTAGAAACAAAACTCACTTTGGATCGAGGAATTCGTTCAAGAGTTCGCAAAAGCCGAAAGCTCGGTCTTTGGCGTAAATCAGCATCTGGCCTTACGCTTCCATTATAAGTGAGTTTGTGTTGTCATTTCCTGCGTGTCGAATACGCATGCGGTCCTGGCATGGCGTGTGTGTGTGTGTGTGTGTGTGTGTGTGTGTGTGTGTGTGTGTGTGTGTGTGTGTGTGTGTGTGTGTGGCGCTGATTAGCGTGTTTACTGTCGCCGATAAACACGTAGATGAGAAGATGTTTAAAGCATTCAGATCCTCTTATTATTCTCCAGTCTTTCCACATTAACTTCTACTCAGGCTGTGACCGCACCGAGAGAGCCTGTGATCTGCATGTTTCTTAAATGGGTGTCATTGCGTGTCATCTGGCGGAATCACGACATGCTAAAGCTATGAGCGGTCCGTGTCTGCTCTTAATCTGCTCTGCTGTTTAAACCGGTAGGAGCGGCACGGTGGTGCAGCAGGCAGTGTCTCCACCTCACGGCGTGATCCTGAGCCGAGGTTACTGTGTGGAGCTTTGCTTACGGACTCCGAGTTTGGGTTTCCTCCCGTCTCCTAAACACATGGCGGATGGCGGCTTGTCTCTAGGTGTCTATAGAATGCGTGTGGTAACGGACGTGGACGTGAACGTGTCCCATCCAGCGGCGTGTATTCCAGCCTCACTATTCCATGTAGTGACTCTGACTGTTCAGTCACCTTCAGTTCATCCTCATCGTCATGCATCAATCTGCCTCTTTACATATTGTTACACGTGTCTCGATAGTCGTTTTTATCATTTATAAACTTTTAGGAGACGACACTTCCGTTAAACTGCACGCTGGAGCAGAGATCACGGCTTTCTGTGTGAGGAGGTTTTGGTCCGTTGTTGTCCAGATAAACATCGTGCAGACGGTTGTGTATTTATTTGCTGTTGAGTTTTCTGTTCGAGTTGGACGTGGTGCGATACACACAGGCCCTCGGTTTACAAACAAGAGCTTCTGACCACACATATGTTGTTATTCAGTTCTAACACCAATCAGAATTCTGGTCATCCGGCAGTCTGTATAAACCGTATGGACCAGACAAACGTCTCTCTCACGAGATCTTCTGTATAGTCACACCATACAATAGTCACAATAATATATCCTCTTAGACTAAATAGAAGTTATTAATATTCCATCTGGGGGGCACGGTGGCTTAGCGGTTAGCACGTTCGCTTCACACCTCCAGGGTTGGGGGTTCGATTCCCACCTCCGCCTTGTGTGTGTGGAGTTTGCATGTTCTCCCCGTGCCTCGGGGGTTTCCTCCGGGTACCCCGGTTTCCTCCCCCGGTCCAAAGACATGCATGGTAGGTTGATTGGCATCTCTGGAAAATTGTCCGTAGTGTGTGAGTGTGTGAGTGATTGAGAGTGTGTGTGTGCCCTGTGATGGGTTGGCACTCCGTCCAGGGTGTTATAACCTACCTTTGTTATAGACTCAGACTAGCGAGAGATCTTTTATTCATGCCAATCGTTTTCCTCTTTATTTTAGCAACATGGGTCCGTTAGCCTAAAGGTTCAGGAAACACAAGTATCGACAGACCTAATACGAGGTTAGGGTTAGGGTTAAGGTAAAACGATCGGGGATCCTTTTGCCTTCCTGAATGCATAAATCGTAGGCAGATTAACCAGGAAATACGTCCTGGCAGCTGTAATATATAGCGCACGTATCGTCCGTGTATCTGGGGGACGAGGACTGTGATTTCATCCTTAAATAAATCTAAACACAAATCTCTACTCCCGTGAGCCACCGCATGTTCCTTATTCTGAAAGCTACCGAGAGACTCGATAGATCAATATTCGCACCAGGGCAAATCTGCAATTTCCTTTGCTCCTTTCTTTTCTCTTTTTCTCACAATACTGCCACTGTTTGCTTGCACTTGGTGCTTTCCAGCAAGCGTCAGAGCCCAGAACATGTCACCGCCGTCGACACAGTGAGAGACACGCGAGATGGATGTGTCGAGAGCCGGCCTCTGCAGGATTAAACGAGGACAAGGCTGCACAATTTAGTGCTATAGAAACCAGACAGCGTTGAGTTTTAGACCGGGGGTGAGAGATCGACTAGGTTTTTAGATAAATACCCTGCGGCCACTGTTCTGAGATCTGTCCTGAGATGTGTCGTGCGCGGCCTCGCGGTCTGTTGTCCGAGCGCCGGCCAAACTGTCCCGAAACCCCGGTCATGACCTTCCTCTGCATGCTGCGAGTCATTACTGATAAGCCCGAGTGTCATTACCGAGACCGCAGTCTTTACTCTTGTACCAAAGCCAACACGATGAGAGAAAAACTGAAAGAAACAAAGGAATGAGGGGAGGAAAGGGTAGAAAGAACAAGAGACAGATTAGTTTGGAAAGGACTACAGACGGATTAAAAGGAAACAAAAGAGTCGAAGAGAGACGCGGTAGAAAAAGAAGAGGTGGGATGAGTGAGGAAGTGAGGCAGTCTGGAAAAAAATGGAAACAAGGCCATAGACAGACAAAAAAAAAAAAAAACGAGTTTGTCGAGGAAAAAAAAAGGCCAGAAGCAGTCGACGCTGGCGCAGATGAGAAAGACAGAACGAAAGGTGGGGTTAAGCGACAGAAGAACGGATGAGAAAAAAAGGTGCAAGCCGGAGGGATGGTGGGATTGACGGTGGGTGGAGCAGGTTGGCACGCCGACCTGGCAGATGGGAAAAGCCAACATCCTAAATTCATTCACAGATGCTCGCTGGCATTATTAAAGAACACAGAGCCATTCTTATAACCCTCACATCAGGGAGCGAGTGAAAAAACAAAACAAAAACGAGTGTCTGTCGGTCTGCTGAAGGTATCGTCCACTTCTCTTTGTACACTGAAGGATGTGAGCTTTTTTTTTTTTTTTAAGATCTTCTGAGCTCTTGGAATGTGTTGTACTGTACAGACAAACCTGGTAGTAGTTTGAGATATTGGCAATAACTGGATTTCCCAGCAGCAGCGAGAAGAACCTGGAGATTCAGAGGTTGGTTCGTTCGTTCGGCTGTGACCGAAACGCACTAAAAAAAAAGTCAGCACGACGTCGTGTACTCGTGTTAGGAATGAAAAGAAGCGTCCGTTTTAATACGGCGGCACAGATCGTTCATCCGAACGCGTACTGATGATGAAACCGAGATCGTTTGATATCTTGTATCTTAGACATACGGACATATTATTATATAGACTATTATTAACAACTGAGTAATGCATTTTATCAGGGTATATGAGGACGGATCGGACGCTATATTGTGTAGCTGAATTATTGTGTACGTTTTAAGCTAGTAATTATTAGCACAAGTTAGTCATTCATTCATTCATTCATTCATTCATTCATTCATCTTCTACCGCTTATCCGAACTTCTCGGGTCACCGGGTGTCTGTGCCTATCTCAGGCGTCATCGGGCATCGAGGCAGGATACACCCTGGACGGAGTGCCAACCCATCACAGGGCACACACACACTCTCATTCACTCACACACTCACACACTACGGACAATTTTCCAGAGATGCCAATCAACCTACCATGCATGTCTTCGGACCGGGGGAGGAAACCGGAGTACCCGGAGGAAACCCCCGAGGCACGGGGAGAACATGCAAACTCCACACACACAAGGCGGAGGCGGGAATCGAACCCCCAACCCTGGAGGTGTGAGGCGAACGTGCTAACCGCTAAGCCACTAACACACAAGTTACTAAATAAACCGGTAAAATAATCCTAATAAAACAAACGAAAACAAACCGAAACCTAAATAAATGCCACAACATTCTCAGTGGTCACGGCAGATAAAAGCCACTCGTTTAATCCCAACCTGTTTTTAGACTCTATGTTGGATTTGAACACATTGAAAGGAACCCTTACTGCTACTTTATAACCGCTAGAAGGGAAGAGGAATTCATACCAGGGGATGTATTAAATATATCATTATTACCCTGCCATCCGTCCTTAATACTGACGTGTAAAGATCTACCTCAGAGGAAATCTCCTGTGCTTTATCGTCTCCTCTCAATAAGCCGAGAACGTCAGGTCCGAACCCTTCACGTCAGACAGTATGGTAGCGGAGAGGGCTGAGGTTTGTGAGAGGGCTGAGGTTTGTCTCCATTTTTTTGACGCTCAAAGACTTTTTTTGTCCAAGACTCAACATCCTGTCCAGATTCCATCCGTCTCCAATCCGCCGGAGAGACGAACGAACAGATGGGTTTAGAGTGAGTAAAGTTTCCAGTCTTGGACAAATCAAGGCAATGCCAGTCTCGATGCCATGTCATCTCAGCCTTCACGGTCGTACAAGCGTGAGTGTAAGAACAGGCGTGCAGCTGCAGGAAGGTCTCCGTCAGCTCAGGGGTGGCCCTGTTACCCCGTGCACTCGCGCACGTCTTTAGGTTCAGATGATCCAAACGATTCTAGACCGTGCTTCGTTCTTTCAAACAATATCCGATTGTTGTGTATAAAGCAAGTGTGCGAAACCTGCATCCTCATCTTTTTCTCATTACCCGTTTCCCATTCTTAACGGAAAAATATGGAGAGAGAAGGGGGAGAAAAAAGGCACAGTTTTAAAATTTGTTTCATCCTCGCATGAGAAGGTGACTGGAAGAGAAAGAGAAGACGGGAAGATCCGAAAGGGAGGACACGAGGAAACCGGGTGAAAGGCACTCAGCAATGTACTGTAGGTGGATGAACGTTGGCACGGGGATAAACTACGTAATCTGGCTCGAATCCGGGTGGAGAAACGCTCGCCGCGGAGCGTCTGCTGGGGTCACCGGGATCCCGAGTCAAGAAGGAAGGGACGAGTGGACGAGTGGATTAGATACGCGCTTGTCCGTCCGACTCAATATATACACGTGAAATTCAGGGTCCAGGCCAATCGTATTAAACGTCATACACAAGAGACGAGATCGTTCACTTCAATAGGAAAGATGTGTTTTCTTTGTTCCACAAGATACGGATGAACAGATGACCTCTGGATCGAATCTGAATATCTGTCGCTAAGCGAATAAAGTCGGCTAAATAAACGACTGTGGACATGTCTGCTGTCTGCTGTTTAAAAGGACGACTTGTTGTTTTTTTTTGTCTGTTGGCAGAAAAACTCTCGAGTTTGTTTTTGAGGGTTCAGGAGATAAAACGCCGTATGAGCAAGACGCAGGTCAGCGTACCGTGTCAGACTGATCACTGACTCGTCTCTTACTCATCACGGCGTTGAGTCAGGAGTCCGAGTCAGATTAAACAGTAGATATAAGAACTTGTGTGGCTGATGGTGTAAGTTCCTGACATTAGTGCTGCCATTGGGCTCGGCTCACATGCTGAGGAAAACATATTCGGTCCATGTGAGAGACGACTACAGGTGTAGAAACGTCTCTCTTCTCTCTCTCTGTCTCTCTATTCTCTCTCTCTATTCTCTCTCTCTGTCTCTCTATTCTCTCTCTCTATTCTCTCTCTCTCTCTATTCTCTATTCTCTCTCTCTCCTCTCTCTATTCTCTCTCTCTCTCTCTCTCTCTCTCTCTGTCTCTCTGTTCTCTCTCTATTCTCTCTCTCTCCTCTCTCTCTATCTCTCTTCTCTCTCTCTCTGTCTCTCTCTATTCTCTCTCTCCTTCTCTGTATCTCTCTCTCTGTATTTCTCTCTCTCTCTTCTCTCTCTCTCTGTCTCTCTCTATTCTCTCTCTCCTTCTCTGTATCTCTCTCTCTGTATTTCTCTCTCTCTCTCTCTCTCTCTCTCTCTCTCTCTCTCTCTCTCTCTCTCTCTCTCTCTCTTGTCTCTCTCTGTCTGTCTTGTCCTGCCCCCCCTGCTACTCCCTCTCGCTCTTCGCTCGCTCGCGGAGTCGCGAGATGAGAGAAGATAGAAGAGATATAGGATAGAAGAGATATAGATAGCTGGTCTCGATGCTGCGGCTCACTCTCTCCCTACTTTGCTCGCTTGGTCGCGCTACTGGACTGCTCTGCTCTCTCTCTCTCTCCCCCTTGTCTCGTCTCTGGTCTGCTTCTGCTCTCTCTCTCTCTCTCTCTCTCTCTCTCTCTCTCTCTCTATATATATATATATATATATATATATATATATATATCTCCCCCTTTCTCTCTCTTCTCTCTCTCTCTATCTCTGTCTCTCTTGTCCCCGTCCCCCCCTCTCTCTCAGATGTAGAAACCTCAGAAACACCATCAGGCTTGCTGCTTTTCTCTGGCTGTTTATTCATTTCGATGTTAAATCCAGAGCAGATCGTTATTGTGCTATTTGTCACCGTCAGTGACGAGAGCTCATAGATGTACATTATTATCCCTCCTGCATTCGTTTTTTTCCCCCTCTTCATCGTTCTCTCTCTCTCCTTGGGCGACGTTAAGTGAGCAGGAGCGTTTTGGACCTGCGGTACTGAAAGACCACGATCTGTTTCCCTTCTCCCACTCAGCAGGTTTGCAGAGCAGCTTCCAAATCCCCCGGCGTCCGTATAACGCGGCCCGAGCGTCGACACGCACTCGCAGCCAGTAGCTACGAACACACGCTGCAGAGAAGAAGAAAGACGGACCGAGCACGATAGTAAAACTCAGAGTATCGTGATTTATGACGGGTTTATAATTTCTTTGGCATGGCTGCTGTTTTGAAAAATCGAAGTTTTAGATGTTTTAGGCAACAGAGTTTGGAAAATGCACAGAGTTCCTGTATTCACTTTTTCTGGCCCTTTTTCCTCAAAGCTGTAGGAATGAGCATATTTTGATGGGGACACACAGGTGTGTGTTGATCAGTAATACACACAAATAAGGCATTGACCCAGACACGTGATCTAGTGTCCGTATTCTTTGAAAAAAAAACTGGAATTTCACATGATTGTGCATGAAAATTATTATTATTATTATTACTATTATTATTATTATTATTATTATTACTATTATTATTATTATTATTATTATTATTATTATTATTATTATTATTGTTGTTGTTGTTATTATTATTATTATTATTGTTATTGTTATTATTACTATTATTATTATTATTATTATTATTATTATTATTACTATTATTATTATTATTATTATTATTTCATGTAATTATTCAGACTTAGCAATGTTATTATTTATTTATTTAGTTATACTGTAGGTACGATGTAGGTTTATGCATGAAATGTCACTACACGCCTAAAAAAAATACTTATATTGAGATATTAGCAGCAAATGATTTTAAATATCCGAGGAAAAAGGTTTTCGGCCCGGCGCACGATGGCGTTAACTGTTAACCGTTAGCGCTCGGGTTAATCGTATTCTCTCGAAAAATGCAGTCATTGTTTTGGGTCTAGAATATATCCAGGCTTCATTACTGATACAGGAGAAACAGGAGCAGTGGAGAATATCATAATAGAGTCACAACCTAATAAATGTCTTATTACTAGCTGGACTGCAGAATAAATTATTATTACAGTATTTTGTTATTTATAGCTGAAAAATGACATTGCCTTTGTGAATACAGAAAAATTCCACTCATTCAAAGGGCTGCTTGGAAAGCGTGACTTTAAACACACACACACACACACACACACACACAGAAAGCAATTATCGTGGAGTGTATTTTCAGGGTTGTAAATGGTCTGTGAAACTGTGAATCGAATTATTTTGTTTCTGACACAGAACAGGTTTTGGATGTCCAGTTTCTCTGAGGTGCAGTGAAAGAGAAACAACTGGATTTATTTTGGCTCGACGGCATCAAAGCTGCAAATCTCTCTGTGAGAGCTGACATGGGTTCCATTTTATGAGGGGATGCCTTTAAAGAGAAAGGCACCGAGGGGAGAAATCTCCTCGTTAAATCGGATTTCCCCGATAGTTATTCGCTTCGGATACACGGCTCTTAAAACGTCTATCGGTTATAAAATAAACAAACAATCGAACTCAAAGATCTGTCGATCCTACATGCTAACATTTTGTTGTTGTGTAGCAACACTTCGTTTGATACTTGGCATTTTTCTTCACCTACTTAAAGGTGCGGTCTCCGTTGTTTGAGAAATGCTTTAGAAAACCGAGTCGGGCCGACAAACTAAACAAATGCAGAACTAATGTGTAGCCAATGAGCAGAAAGGGGCGGGGCTTGTAAATATGGGTGGAGAGAGTGTTCAGTGCGCGTGTGTGACATTAGCAGAAAGCGGTTTTAACGTTGACATGGAGAATAAAAACAAAGAAAGAAAGAGAAGAAAGGCTTACGATAAGGACAAGAAGTAGGACGTGTTAATATAGGATCAGCTTTCCAGCGCTGGAGAGAACTGAAGGAGCAGGAAGTTGGCCACATATTCACAGGTCGGAGTTTCCCGAGTCGATAACTCCTGAGCTAAACGCTGTTACTACACAAAACGCGGTTGTAGCTGCCTCTCTACATTACTACGATAGAAAAGAGGTGTTATTTGTGTAGTAACAGCGTTTAGCTCAGGAGTTATTGACTCGGGAAACTCCGACCTGTGAATATGCGGCCGACTTTACTTAAGACGCCGAGGCGCTTTTTTCCTTCTCGATAGGTGAGTAACGTTGGTTTTGCTTTGTTACACAGAACTAATATATGCCTTTGTCCTTTACATCATTATGCTTGTGTGGCATTTTTGCTTGTTTGTTTATCTACAATCGTATTGTTCTTCCCTTCAGCTATGATAAAGACACATTTCTTTCCGTTAGTCGCCTGGGTTACGTATGTATGTGTGGGCGGAGCTATCGATACAGGGGTGGGTTAGGGGCGTGTTTGTTTTGGTGATTACAAATGTCAACATTGGCTTTCAAACAACAGAGACCCCACCTTTAAGACTAATTTCAGCTTTCCTTTATTTGGCATTTGTGCAACTCCAGTCAGTGATTATGGAGAACTAACAAAAGTCTTCGTTAGCTAATTAAGTCATTTAGAATAAATGAGCACACTGCTGTAAATCTAGCATAGAATTTGTTGTTGTTACAAAAACCCCTTTTTTGTCATACTAACTCTTAACAGGGTTTTAGCATGTTAGCTGGATCGTGCTAGCATGAGGCTCAATACGAAACCTTTCCGTAAGTGGCTCGGGTGCTATAAATGTCACATTCCGTATACGACAGTAAGAGAACATTCGTAGACATAAACACGCCGTCATTTTTTTTTTTGCGTCCCACTTCCCCGATACGTCTTCAGGAGGAAGTTATCGTTACTAACCGATCGGCGAACTATCGATTTCTTCACACGCTAAATAGCTATTTGCCATTCAGACACTCTTGACGTGCATTTGATAAAAAATGGTCTGTATGCTGAAGAAAATCATAAAATTGTTAGAGAAAAGAAATATTTATACACGCTCTGACATTTTGGATAATTACGTGTCCTGTGTATAATCTGTCATGAGCTTCATTTATCTCCAGCTCCTTTATGGATGCTGATCTAGAGTGGAGATTAATGAGTGTTTTAAATGGAGATGAGTTGAGGAAGCTGGAGAGAGAGATCTTATGATGGACTGCGGTCTGTTTCTCTCTCTCTCTCTTTCTCTCTTTCTCTCTCTCTCTCTCTCTCTCTCTCTCTTCTCCAAACCAGAACACAGTGTCTTTGTTCAGACCCACAGACCCAGCTCATAACTGATGATAATGTTTGCGCTGTTCCTCTGTGCAGCAGGAACAAGTTTTATTTTGTAGAATATTACAACTTTTTTTTTTTTTTATACAGTAAAATGTGGTTCGGATTATCTAGGAGTTGAAAAGGATTCCGAATTCTCCAACAAGCCGGAGACAGAACGACCGATGAACGTTGCTAACAAACTTTGGGTCCAAGCGTTGAAACTGGAACACGAATGCGAGACGGGTCACTAAGTCACCTGCTGAAAGACGTTGAGCGAGCCAGCGAAGATGGATAAGACAGAGAGAAATAAAGATTTCCATCCAGGCAGCAGAAAATCTCAACATGGATTTCAGAGGAATGTTCGAGTGCTCACTTAAAAAAATATGAAAACATTTCCAAACGTTTTCAAGCCTATTTGGTGGATATTCAGAAGGGGTTGTTAATAGGTGTTTTGGCTACAACATGGTTTCCTAGTGCTGTAAAACCATGACATCTAACGCACCGGGAACGAGAGGATATTCGGTAATCTGCCTCATAGTGACCTGGGGCAGACTTTGCCTGGTAACAGTGTGTGTGCAGACACACACTCTGCACATGTGCTGTCTTTTTGGAGAAGAAATGGGTAGAAGAATGAGATTAGCAGCAGTGCAAGCCAGGCTTTGGGGATGATTAGGTGCTATTTGGCTCTTCCAGAGTCTGGCCAAGGTTTGAATGCTCCATGCTACAGTCCTGATCCAAGAGAGAAGAGAAGGGATGAATGAGAAGGCGAGAACCGAGGTCTCCCGAGAGGACATGCTCAGATTTTTCAGCAGACTTTTTAGGCCCAGATTGTGAGATATAGCCACAGCAGTGTCTGGTCATCTACAGAGCAAGCTATGGAAAAGTAGTAAACGAAACATATGGCAGCTTTAAGACCAGGTATTGGTCAGTCTCAGTGGGGTCAGCTGTTTTAATCCATACAAATCCATATGGTGTGTCTCACATGAACGAGTCAGTCCTCCGAATAATAGTCTGAATCACCTTTTATTCCCCCTTTACGTCAAAACCTTTCATCTACCATCACACACGCACACACACACACCCCACACACACTTCCTCCAAATGAATTTTATTATGCTATCCATCACCATTACCCTGAGGTGAACTGCACTTAACACTTAGCTTTGTTCTGGTGTTGTGTTTGCAGAGGCTGTGGATCATGGATCAACCAAATGTGACAAGTAAGTAGTACATTTAGCTGATTGCACCACAACACACACACACGCACTACTGACGCACTACAAGTGTCTAACCCAAGGCCTGACTATAGAAGCATTTTTATATATTAGTACAATTTAAATATCGACACCTGCCATTAGTCACTCGGGTTCTATAAATCCGACAAACTGCCCAGTTGCTCTTACGATTAGATGGATTTACTGACCTGGACCTGAAATCCACTGAAGGCAAAACCCTCACAGATACACACCCAATCCACCCAATGCACCCAACAAAATCTTTTTTTTTTACCATATAAGAGCTATCTGGAATAACTAAATCAGTGTAATTGTGCTTTTGTACTTTCCATTGCAATCCCTCAAGCTTTTCCATGTTTTGTAATGTTAGAACCTGGAACCAAAATGAACGCCTCGAGTCTAAGGTAGTCTAAGGAGTCTAATGCCTCTTTTCCCCCAGAAAGAACCGGGTGCTGGTTCAGAGCTAGCGCTGGTGCTGGTTCAAAGTTGGTTCCACAAAGTTGGTGTAATCTGTATAAACGGAGGTTGTAATCGATAAAGTACATAACGTTATTTTATCGTTAACACAGAAAAAAATGTAGCCTTAGCATGTAGCTACCTACTATCATGTGTGCTGATAATGTATCATATCGCGGTAAAGTAAAAGTGTATTAAACATTAGTATACTTAAGGTACATTATCTAATGCGCTAACAGTAGCCCCGCCCCCAGCTCCTGACGCAAGCGGTTCTTAAGTCTAGACCAGCAACGTTTTGGTGCTACTTAAGAACCACTTTTCCTGGTTTGGAGCCGATGCTTTGGCGGTCGAAACAGAAAGAACTGGTTCTAAATTAGGCTCTGGCTCCGAACCAGCACTCGAACTGCCTCGGTGGAAAAGGGGCATAAGTAGTTTTATATTAAGACCCAAAGGTTAAACCTCTGGAGTTTCATATGTTTGCCTATTCTCCTTACCAATCTAGCACAAGGACTGTCAGATGTATTGAGACCACTGGTGAACAGCATCCTGCTCTTCATCCTTAGTTTTGCCCCACTCCAGTATTAGACCTGGCCGGACGCTGCAGATTATTTTTCTTTCCTGTTGGAAAGTCCGACTCTGCCACGGTCTCGTGTAGACTGGTATGATAATCCTGACAAAATTTCCCACTCCTTTCTGACGACACGGTGCCACTACGACACGGTGCCACGGCGCCACGGCACCGCGGCGCCACGTCTTAGATGATGAGCAATGTTGGGTTCTGTCAAACATTTCGTTTTGGTCTCATTAGACCAAAGGACCCTTTTTTACATGCTTTCTGGGTCTTAATACTTTCCCACTCTTCCTTTAAGCCCAGCTTTGTGGAGTGTTCAGGAGCTGGGGATCCCTCTAGCTCCTACACGGTTACCCTCAGTCTCCTGTCTTTAACTCTGACCCGGGGTTCTTCCAAGAACAGGTGTATTTCAATTGTGCAAATGTTGAGTCCAGTCGATCGATTTTGTGACTTCTGATGGCAAATTGATTACACCTAAGTATCATGTCTTATCCGTGTTGAATCACGATGTACTATGCGATCAACTCCATTTCAGGTCCGGGTTGTAACACCTACAAACGGTTCAAGGTTCTGAACCAACTAGCATCGGGTCTAAATTATCAATAGCTGCGGCCTTCGATCTTATCCGCAAAGGGCGGCCAAATTGGAGGCACACGATATTTGATCGGAGAGAAAAATGAAACATTTAAACATGTCCAACTCACTATTGCTAATAGTTACCATGAAGATAACTGGAATAAACAAGAGCATGGAACATATAAATTTAGCAGTGAATTAAGTTCCAAAATGAATCAGGCCTACAAACGATTACTTTAAGTTGAAGTTCAACATTTATATGCTACATCATAGCCGGTGTTCCAGTGTCTCACAGATGTTTTGTATGGAAACGTGTGTGTCTTCAGCAGCGTCATGCCGAAGGAAAAAGGACGTGGGAAAGACGACACGTACTGGCGAGAGATCAACGCAGCCATGGCCCTGACCAACCTGGCCAAGCCTAAGGACGGTGCTCCTGCTGGCACCACCAGCTGCATCATCCAGAAATCCTCCCATATAGCTGAAATCAAAACTGTCAAAGTACCCATCATGCACAAGTACTAGCAACCTTCTCGTATGGGATTCAACACAACGTGACTTTCTTAACTTTTGGAATTTGCATATTTGTATTTGTTTATATTTTGTTGTACTTATGAATATGAAGTAGACTAATATTTTTTGTGTGTGTGTGCGTGTGTATGTGCTTTAATTTGGAGTTGTTATACTGCCCTGAAATGCAGCACTTCGTCGTTTCGAGGTTTGTGCCTTTTTCTATGCACAAGCGCTTTTCAAGTGTTGATGATAACGGTATTGCAGAACGAGACACTTTTGCATTGTTAACTTATTTTGATACGACTTTTTTTTGTACTCTGTTCTATCATGCCAAAGTGCCTTCGTGTAAACTGAAAAAAAAAGGAGAAGCGCACATCTTTTACGTGACATTCCCTGCTGCAGTTCCTGGAGTTTTTCTAAAGTTTCACAATATTTATACACTGCCCGATGTTCAGAATGATCATGTATTGTGTCATGTTTACACCATTTTCATAATAGGATCCGGTCAGTGATTCGTCACTAACGGTACAATCAGACACAACCGCTTAACGTCAGCATCGCTTCCTAAGTTAAAATAACTCTAAGGCTTTCCTTTTTTTACTTTTAGACTTATTAACCTGTCAAGCATCTTCACACATGAGCTAGTTATTATTTTCAACCCAGATCACAAGCAAGCTTTCATAAACACACTATGAAAATGTTTGTGCTTTGCTTTCCAAAGCCTGTAGTCGTTGTAATTACGACTAGGCTGCCAAGATGGCCGCCGCGACGTATCCTGCGGTCGTTTGGGGCATTACTTATACACGTCCTATGAAATACAAACATATATCGTATAGATATATCATGTGTCACTGTGTCCACAACCGACTAAAACTAGTGCTGTGTCTTTAATTAGATTCTCATGTTATTGACAGTAATAGAGTACTAACACTAGCCAGTTGTCCTATTAGGGTTAGAGCTTCAATTTAAAAAACCTCACATGTAGCCTTCGAACCTGCCCAGTGTTTTGTCTCGTATACCAGTCTTTCAGATTTGAGGTCTGAAAAGGTCGAGATGCAGTTCATGACGACGAAAGCGACGACTGCAGGAAGATTTATAGAGAATCGGTGTTTAACATTTTACAGTTAAAATCTAGTGGATTTAATAGTCTCTTTGGTTCATAAGTTAAAATTGGATCTAGTGGATTTAATAGTCTCATTGGTTCATAAGTTAAAATTGGATCTAGTGGATTTAATAGTCTCTTTGGTTCATAAGTTAAAATTGGATCTAGTGGATTTAATCGTCTCTTCGATTCATAAGTTAAAATATGATCTAGTGGATTTAATAGTCTCTTCAGTTAATAAGTTAAAATTGGATCTAGTGGATTTAATAGTCTCTTCGGTTAATAAGTTAAAATTGGATCTAGTGGATTTAATAGTCTCTTCGGTTCATAAGTTAAAATTGGATCTAGTGGATTTAAGAGTCTCTTCGGTTCATAAGTTAAAATTGGATCTAGTGGATTTAATAGTCTTGTTGGTTCATAAGTTAAAATTGGATCTAGTGGATTTAATAGTCTTGTTGGTTCATAAGTTAAAATTGGATCTAGTGGATTTAATAGTCTCTTCGGTTAATAAGTTAAAATTGGATCTAGTGGATTTAATAGTCTCTTCGGTTCATAAGTTAAAATTGGATCTAGTGGATTTAATAGTCTCTTTGCTTCATAAGTCAAAATTGGATCTAGTGGATTTAATAGTCTCGTTGGTTGATAAGTTAAAATTGGATCTAGTGGATTTAATAGTCTCTTTGGTTCATAAGTTAAAATTGGATCTAGTGGATTTAATAGTCTCATTGGTTCATAAGTTAAAATTGGATCTAGTGGATTTAATAGTCTCTTTGGTTCATAAGTTAAAATTGGATCTAGTGGATTTAATCGTCTCTTCGATTCATAAGTTAAAATATGATCTAGTGGATTTAATAGTCTCTTCAGTTAATAAGTTAAAATTGGATCTAGTGGATTTAATAGTCTCTTCGGTTAATAAGTTAAAATTGGATCTAGTGGATTTAATAGTCTCTTCGGTTCATAAGTTAAAATTGGATCTAGTGGATTTAAGAGTCTCTTCGGTTCATAAGTTAAAATTGGATCTAGTGGATTTAATAGTCTTGTTGGTTCATAAGTTAAAATTGGATCTAGTGGATTTAATAGTCTTGTTGGTTCATAAGTTAAAATTGGATCTAGTGGATTTAATAGTCTCTTCGGTTAATAAGTTAAAATTGGATCTAGTGGATTTAATAGTCTCTTCGGTTCATAAGTTAAAATTGGATCTAGTGGATTTAATAGTCTCTTCGCTTCATAAGTCAAAATTGGATCTAGTGGATTTAATAGTCTCGTTGGTTGATAAGTTAAAATTGGATCTAGTGGATTTAATAGTCTCTTTGGTTCATAAGTTAAAATTGGATCTAGTGGATTTAATAGTCTCTTCGGTTCATAAGTTGAAATCGGATCTAGTGGATTTAATAGTCTCTTCGGTTAATAAGGTATGCAGACGTGGTTGTGAAATTCTGCATGCAAAGTCACGTCATTAATAAAAACAGGACGAGGTGTTAAGTTTGCTAAATACGTATGTGCATCGCTTGCTATGTGAAGTGTAAGATTGGACATGGTTAGCTGCAGCTGCTCGACTACAGCAAAAGTCAAGTTTTAGTGTTTTACTTTTCGGAGTATGTCATGCAATAGAATGGAAATAACCGCTACGAAGTAACTCTATATCCGATGACCTCGCTACTGCTCATTCGGCTGGACATCGAGTAAACGATTTCCTTCTGCTTTAGTAGGGCAGAACAGTTTAGTTAGCCGGATATGCTTTCAAATTTAGACTCAGTGTTTAAGAACAAGTGCCTAATTCTTATTTTTATTGTAAATAATAAAATAGTATCCTACTTTGGCATATAAAGTACCGTTCCAATAGGTAACGACATAACCAGCAATAACCGAGCATATAGATTTGCTTATGAACTCTGTGCTTGCTGACTGATGCCAACACTATGCCATCCTGCACCCGGGTCATGTTTGGAGTTTATGCATTTTCTCTCAGATACTCCAGGATACAGATCAAAATCACCTTAAGTGCCTCTAGGAAAAGACCGACTGCCTTAGACGTGTCTGTTTACCGTGAATAACCCATGCACAAAATGGATATAACACATGGTGTTAAATTGCTATGATATGACTCAGTAAGACATATGTCCATGCACACACACACACACACACGCACACACACACACACACACACATACACATAAGGCTGTAATTATAACATGTGGCTACAATTATAATACTGGTTTGTCTCTTTAAGAGATAATTTATCTATCATCTGCCAACACCAGGGAAAGTTCTGTCAGCATCAACTGTTTAATGTAATGGTGCTTTAATGCAACGTGAGCCTGATTCCTGCAGACACACATGGTATTGTTCAACGAGCACATGTGCCAACCATGCCATTTATTATTACTCTTACCGACACCGTGTCCTCCCATTCTAGCGGCTAGCTGACTAATAAAGCCAAAAAATACTCTGCGTTAAATGTTAAATTCGGTCATTTAAATTAGCGAAGTGGGAACAACACGATTTTTCACGAGTCTTGAAGTACAGGTTTTAAGGCAAGAGATGGAGAAATCTCAAGACCGACATCTCAAGTCATATCCTGATTAATGGCAGATAAACTTTTGTTTAAAGAAAAAAAAAAAGACTAAAATCATTTCCCTAGTAAAAGCAGTCAATTCCTGAGAATAAAACAAATAAGTGTCATGTCATGTCCCAAGTCTGAAGAACAAGCCTCAAGTCAAGTCCCAAGTACTTGGTTATTTCCTGAGTCAAGACAGACAATTCCAAGAAAAGGTAGACATACCAAGTCTTATCAAGTTATAAATAAAGATAGAAGTAAAGATGGAATCTCAAGTCATATCCTAATTAAAGACAAGTTTCAACCAGTCTCAAGTCAAATGGATTAAAGTTGTACAAGCGCCAAGTCTCAAGTTAAAATCTTAAGTCCTGAGAAACTTGATGACTTGACTTGATTTCTCAAGTCATCATAAATATTAACAGATAAGCACTAAGTTACTTCCTGAGTAAGGACAATTACAGAATCAAGTCCAAAGTAAGTTCTGTTAAATTTCATGTCCACTTGAGAAAATGTAGAAAGTCTCAAGAATAGAAATACAAGTCTTAAGTCATTCAAGTCATGTCCCAAGTCTCAGGAATTGAAATACAAGTCTTAAGTCATTAAGGTCATGTCCCAAGTCTCAAGAGTAGAAATACAAGTCTTACGTCATTAAGGTCATGTCCCAAGTCTCAAGAATAGAAACACAAGTGTTAAGTCATTAAAGTCATGTCCCAAGTCTCAAGAATAGAAATACAAGTCTTAAGTCATTCAAGTCATGTCCCAAGCAAAAGACAAACAAGTCTCAAATTCCAAGTAAAGACAGACACGGCTCAAGTCGAATCCATGGTCAAGTCACTTCCCATGTAAAGACAGACAAATCCCAATGAAGTCCATTTCCACATATAAAATTAGCAACAATGAAGAAATCAAAGTCTTTAAAAGTAAAATGACCAGAGTTTCCTTTACTAGACAGTCAAGGTCACGGCCAAAAGGGACTTTTACCTTGTTATCAGTATTATTATTGTAATAAATATGTTGTCTTCTCATATGTTCCTGTTTAAGCAGCAGAAATCTTGGCCCACTATATAGAAAACATGCAGCTGGTGAGAATTAAAGCTCAAATTGATGTTTACAAGATGTTAGAAACAGACATCTATGTTTTCTGAAAAGAAACACCACTTCAGTGTTATTTCAGTTTCCGACCGTAAACGTTTTGTGCGTCCGTGCTGCGATCCGCCCGTACGTACGGCGGAGACGTTTACTAAGATCGCGTCGGACGAGAATGACATCATTACGTATTTATGCAAAGCACGCGAACAGGACAAAGACAGGGCCACGTCATGAGAGACAGCGATACCAGATGAAGGTTGTACATGTATACCATATCGCACTGGTGCATGTATTTTTTTTTTCTTTATGCCTTCTTGGCCTTATGTCTGACAGAAATCACCAGTCTCGTGGTGAGAAAGGCCAAAGATTTATCTGTAAAACATGCATGCGCTCAGCCCGGATCTAGTCAAACACACGCATGTCTTTCTTCTCCTTCAAACTGAAACATTCCAGTCCATTCACTGATGCTGCTGGTAAGAGTGTCTCACCTCTGAGTCAGAAGACAATTTGGAAAGCCAACATCCTCCATTTTTACTCAGGAGGGAAATTCCGTGATGCTTTAAATGAACTCCGATGAACTTTTATGGACCAAGGTGAAAGGAAGATGTTGCAAGCGAAGACATCTGTCATCCGGAATGGATCTTTTTTTTATTTTTATTTTATTTTATTTTATTTTTATCCTGAACCTCCAGTTTTGTACTGTAATTTGTTTCGGGTTCAGTTTAATTATTCCCCCGGACAATATTACTTGCTTTCGAAAGATGATGACGGACAAAAGGCGATTGTTGCTTCAGAACATCTTTAAATTATTATGGACTGTTAAAAAAAAAGAAAAAAAAAAAAGAACTGGTGATGATAGCCTAATTTTTTTTAAACCGTTAAGTTATATACATGTATATCTATTTTTTTTTCTTTTGTTTCTTCAGAGACTGGATGTTTATCCAATGACCAAATGCATAATATCACATTTATTCTCTGTTTTTTTTTTTTTTTTTATTTCTCCTCCCATCCCCAGGAACTATGTTTACTTTCAAAGAAGAATGAATAAACATTTGAAGATGTGACATTTATGGACTATTAAGACTATAAACTACTTATACGTTAAAAAATGTTAATAGTAATCTTTACCGTTACTAACGAATCACTCCCATTACCGATGAGCTAATACTTCACACACATACATTTTTAATATCTGGATATTTTATCCCTAATAAATCATTTTAGACTTCATAGCCGATGTATTAAAATGGGTGATGTCATTAAATGTGTAACGACAAACCGATCCTTTACACCGAGACGTTAAGTTTGACCTGAAACACTAAACAAACATTGGCTACTTTCTCACCATCTTGTAGCCTTAGGATAGTCCATACGTTGGCTACGATCCTCAAATGCTAATATGCAGTTTTAAGGTTGGTGCTGATATTGAAATGAAACAATCGAGCCATCAAGCTGTTGGACGACGATTGTATAGGAAAATTGTGTAGTCTGTAAAATTTCCCTTCATTGGATCTAAAAGTCCCAAACCTGTTCCAACATGACAATGCAGATCCATAAAGACATGACTTTCGAAGGTAGGTATGATCAAATGTCTTGCCTAGACCTGAGATCAAGCCCTCTTAACACCTTTGGTATGAAATTGGGAAGAACTGAATTTGTACCTGAACGTTTTGGTGCTACTTAAGAACCACTTTTCCTGGTTCGGAGCCGATGCTTTGGCAGTCGAAACAGAAAGAACTGGTTCTAAATTAGGCTCTGGCTCCGAACCAGCACTCGAACTGCCTCGGTGGAAAAGGGGCATTAGGGTCTTGTTCAGTGAGGAAAAGGACGGAGCGGGAGATCGACAGGCGGATCAGTGTATCCTCTGCAGTGATGCGGTCGATATACCGGTCTGTTATGGTAAAGAAAGGCCTCCTGGACGCCTCCCTGGGGAGGTGTTCCGAGCATGTCCAACCGGGAGGAGGCCCCGGGGAAGACCGAGGACATGCTTGAGGGACTCGGTATTCCCCCGGAAGAGCTGGAGGAAGTGTCTGCGGAGAGGGAAGTCTGGGCATCCCTAAGGGTTCGGAGTCAGACACTCTAACCATTAGGCCACGACTTCCCAAAACTGGAAAACTGGACAATCTGAAGGAGCAAAATACTGCACATACAATAGCTCAAGCTCAGAATCAAACTTATAAACTGTTGTATAAAGGACATTATTTACATTGACATTATTTACATTGACATTATTTCCTGTCCAGTTTCAGCCAAATAAGGATGAGGTTCACATCTGAGCCTGGTTCCTCTCAAGGTTTCATATCACTCATATCATATCAGGGAGTTTTTCTTTGCTAACCTCACCTCTGGCTTGTTTATTAGGTGTTACAGGTAACTTCATTTTAAAATGTACCTTTTTTTAAAAAAAATCTGTTTCTATGCTTCTGTAAAGCTGCTTTAAGACAATGTGAATTGTTAAGAGTTAGACAAATAAATTGAATTGAATTGCATTAAATAGTACCGGGAACCCTGGAGCTGTAAGGTACTCGCAGTGTACTCGGTGTGTCGTCATGTTTGGGCAAATATCACACTGGTAATATTTTATTCTGCCTTGCTAATATAACCAGAGCAGGCAGATAATGGAATATTGAAAATAGCATGTAGACAGACTACTGTGTAAAAATCCTTCTGACAAAGTTTTTAATTCCACCCAAAACAAACACGGTGTCCATGTGGCCGCCGCTCCGAGCTCCGAGTGTGTGGAGAGTGTATACAGAGCAAAATCCGCTACTCGAACAGCTAAACAAACAAATCAGTCAAATCCATTTTCCTTCAGACCTCACGAGAAAGGCTTGTTTAAATTAAAGAGAACTATTGTGCGTTTCAGAATTGTATTATTCAGAGAGCGGATATAATTAGCTGAGGTTTACATGCTGCCTGAATTCTGATGACAGCGGCAGCTCAGACATGTTAAAAGACACATGAAGTTTTTTGGACTGTCTAGTTTGCTTTCATAATTTAACGCTAACACGCACGTTCGTGTACGATATCCTTCTCTATGTACTCGTCCGCTAGGTTGTGTGCAAATCTTCTTTCTCCCTCTCTCTTGCCCTTCACCCTCTTCCTCTTTAGTTAATGACTCTACCATTCTGTTTGGCTTACCGCAAAATCTGCACAAAGCCCATGAACTAGCATACCGACTATCCGAAAGAGCCCGTGCCAGAGAGAAGGCAATTGCCTCGATGCCTCGCTGTACATTCTCTGTACTAATCCGTCTCTGAACGTTTTAGCCACAAAGGGTCCTGTAACCAATGGCTGTAGAGACAGCGATGACTAGTAACACCAAGACACCACAGCTGACTGTGAGCAGAAATTATGTGGAATCAATTTAGTCTGTTCCATAAGTCGCTAACCAAAGGGTGGGATATTGATATTACATCACGACGCATAGCCGCTTTACTTTTTGTTTGAGGCTCCGGTATTCGGTTACTGAAATTTCTATTTTTTCTTCCACATGATGTTAATCAGTCCACATCTGGCAGTAATTTGATGGAGAGCAGCATTGTCATGGACTTATAGATGTACACAGTGTTAGGCTGAACACGAGTGACATCGTCCAACTCGATCCCGATCTTGCAATTCTATTACCGACGTCTGTTAAAAAATGGTCTTCCAGAAAGTTAAGATCAACTTTAAGATCATCTTCATTGTGTTTTGTTAATAAGTGATTGCTTGGCCTGTTATGCATCCTATATGAACCTCAATAACCTGCAGTCTTGTAGAGTTGGGCAACAAAACATCTTTCTCTGATGCATCTTAACTTGTCCGTTCTGACAAGCCGATAAAGCCACGGATAGTTAAAGATGAACTGGGGTTTAAAAAAGGAAAATAAACTGACGTGTCAAACTTTCCAGGGAAGTCGTGGCTTAGTGGTTAGATAGACTGACTCCTAACCATAAGGTTGTGGGTTCGAATCTCGGGCCAGCAATACCACGACTGAGGTGCCCTTGAGCAAGGCACCGAACCCCCCAACTGCTCCCCGGGCGCCGCAGCATAAATGGCTGCCCACTGCTCCGGGTGTGTGTTCACGGTGTGTGTGTGTGTGCACTTTGGATGGGTTAAACGCAGAGAACGAATTCTGTGTATGGGTCACCGTACTTAGCCGTACGTCACGTCACGTCAAACTGACGTGTCAAATTTTCAATATGTATTCCAATCTTTCAATAAAAATCCAGGTACTCAGGATTGTCATGACATCTTACAGGGACTTACAGGACAATCCACCATCCACCATCCTGCCTGGTCAGACACTCTTTGCTCTCCTTCGTCTTCTTTCCTCATCTATAAGAGGACTGGCAAAGTCAACTCCTGCACCGAGTAAACGTTTCCACGGAGACCTAAGCGATGTTCCATCACGCCATTTTCCTTTCTCTCCGTTCAGATCTGAAGCTCGGCGTTTTCTAAGGAGAGCACGTAAAGCTCAGAGTCTTCTAGCTGGGAAGCATGATCATGGTGAGATGAAGCTTTGGCCCAGCATGTGACAAGGCTTCAAATCTGCCTCGTGACCTCGGTTCTAGCACGCTAAGAAATCCAAGTTACCGTCAGTAAGAAACACACGCAGAATGAAACCGAAGAACAAAGGAGTAGGTATTTCCTTTTGTGATGATGAAATCTGCCGTCTGCTCCATACTGGAATAATTAGTCGACTTGCATAGATGCACCAGCGGGTCATTATTTAGCATCGGACCATGTGCGGTTTGTGAGACACACATCCCTCGAGCCGAGCGTTGATTATGAGCCGTGCAAACGAAAAAAATGTTACCGAGAAAGATACCGAGATTTCTGGAGACGTTTTTCCTAAAGTCTATGAAACTGACCCGTGCTGATGGAGAACCTCATGCTGTTCGTGTGACGAACCGTTCAAACAGACGCGGAATCTTTTCCCCCCGAACTGAGCTTATAGCAATATGGATGTTTAATAAATCCTGTAATATCTTTTTATGTGGATTAATGGGGCAAAACCACCATCGTCTGGGTCACAGACAATAAGCCTGATGTATTATTTTAACATTTCTAATGAATGACTTCCACAGACGTACGTATTAAAGTCCTAGATGGCCGACCGACTGCACATTACTCACGCTTCAGTGGTGAAGACTTCCCAAAAGTCCTTGTCCTGCTTAGACACCGATTTTTTTTCTTTTCTTCGAGTCATCTGACAAAATCCAAGCTGATTTTGAAAGGTCTGTGTACTTTCTGGAGAACGATTGTTTATCTCTTTTAATACGACCGAAGCAGCATCTAGCAAAATGTGCTTATTTGTTAAGAGAAGTTTCATTAAGGGGGGCACGGTGACTTAGTGGTTAGTACGTTCGCCTCACACCTCCTGTCACGATGAGACACGGTGAGACAAAGGCGAGTGAGGATCCAAATGCAGTTTAAAGTTTTAATAGACAAAACACAAATGAACAGGCAGGCAACACGGAACAAAACAGGAAAACGGGAACATAGATATGAACGCACCACATACCAACAACGACTACACATGGAAGTGACCAAACAGAGTAAATGTAGTATGGGATGTGGTAGCTCAGTGGTTAAGGTTTTGGGCTACTGATCGGAAGGTCATGGGTTCGAACCCCAGGTCCACCAAGCTGCCACTGCTGGGCCCCTGAGCAAGGCCCTTAACCCTCAGTTGCTCAGTTGTAAGTCACTCTGGATAAGGGTGTCTGCTAAATGCCGTTTTTCCTAGTAAACAGGAACCAATCACAAAGCGGAGACAATCAAAGACAAAACACCTGAGGAAGAGATGGAGTGCAATTAGTGTCCATGGTAACAAATGAGTGGGCGGAGCAAACAATTAACAGGGCAAGGCAGCAGACAGAAACAAAGGAAAACACAGACAGACTCATTACACCTCCAGGGTCGGGGGTTCGATTCCCGCCTCCGCCTTGTGTGTGTGGAGTTTGCATGTTCTCCCCGTGCCTCAGGGGTTTCCTCTGGGTACTCCGGTTTCCTCCCCCGGTCCAAAGACATGCATGGTAGGTTGATTGGCATCTCTGGAAAATTGTCCGTAGTGTGTGTGTGTGTGTGTGTGTGCCCTGTGATGGGTTGGCACTCCGTCCAGGGTGTATCCTGCCTCGATGCCCGATGACGCCTGAGATAGGCACAGGCTCCCCGTGACCTGAGAAGTTCAGATAATCGGTAGGAAATGAATGAATGAAGCAGAGTTTTAATTAAATTAATATTCAGTCTGAAGCTGAGATTACAGCAGTCTTTTTTTTACTTGTCAGGTTTTATGAGATCAGAATAGAAGCTCCTCTTCTACTTATTTTCCATCTATCTCTCTCCTCTGATTTACATTTATCTCTATCTTTGGTCTCGTCTCTCCTCTACTCCATTCCTGTCTGTCTGTCTCTCTCTCCACTGCGTAATTTCTATCTATTTGCTCCATCTGTTGCTCTGCTCTATTCTACACCTTTTCTGTCCCTTTCTTCTGCTTGGTCTCTGCATCTCTTACATTGGCTCTGGGTCATGAGCTACTCTTCTCTTTTCCAATTCATTTGTAGCTCTTCCTTTAACGTGGCCTCTGTATGTCTGTCTGTTTTCTTGACTTTAACTGAAGCACTTGCGATGTCTCATTGCACTTAAATCATGTATTATAATGTATTATAAAGTGTTAACAGAGAAAGCTGTAGATTAGATAAATGTGGGGCGTTTACTCACACGGACCGAACGCTCGAGTCTGGAAACAGTTTAGATTGATGCTTATTTTACTGTTAATCTGTATGTTAGCTTTACAGTGATCAATAACTGTACTGTACTGTACACACACACACACACACACACACACACACACATACAAACACACACACACACACAAACACACAAACACACACACACGCGCACACACACACACACACGCACACACACATACAAACACACACGCGCGCACACACACACACACGTGTCATTGTCATTACAGTATATAACACATGTAACCATGTGTCATTGTCATTACAGTATATAGCACATGTAACCATGTGTCATTGTCATTACAGTATATAGCACATGTAACCATGTGTCATTGTCATTACAGTATATAGCACATGTAACCATGTGTCATTCTCATTATATAGCACATGTAACCATGTGTCATTCTCATTATATAGCACATGTAACCATGTGTCATTGTCATTACTGTACAGTATATAGCACATGTAACCATGTGTCATTGTCATTATAGCCATGTACCATGTGTGATTGTCATTATATAGCACATGTAACCATGTGTCATTGTCATTACTGTACAGTATATAGCACATGTAACCATGTGTCATTGTCATTATATAGCACATGTAACCATGTGTCATTGTCATTATATAGCACATGTAACCATGTGTCATTGTCATTACTGTACATTATATAGCACATGTAACCATGTGTCATTGTCATTATATAGCACATGTAACCATGTGTCATTCTCATTACAGTATATAGCACATGTAACCATGTGTCATTCTCATTACAGTATATAGCACATGTAACCATGTGTCATTCTCATTATATAGCACATGTAACCATGTGTCATTGTCATTACTGTACAGTATATAACACATGTAACCATGTGTCATTGTCATTATATAGCACATGTAACCATGTGTCATTGTCATTATATAGCACATGTAACCATGTGTCATTGTCATTACTGTACAGTATATAGCACATGTAACCATGTGTCATTGTCATTATATAGCACATGTAACCATGTGTCATTGTCATTATATAGCACATGTAACCATGTGTCATTGTCATTACTGTACATTATATAGCACATGTAACCATGTGTCATTGTCATTACAGTATATAGCACATGTAACCATGTGTCATTGTCATTACAGTATATAGCACATGTAACCATGTGTCATTGTCATTACAGTATATAGCACATGTAACCATGCTCACAGTCTAATGTAAACATGGTGAGCTTTAAACACTTAAAGCCTTAAAGCTCAGGCCACCAAACAAAAGGAACAACCGTGAACACTATCCGTCGCCTTGACCGTGTGCCATATGTGAAGTGTTGTTACAGGAGTGGTCTCTTAGAAACTGGGTTTCCTGAGGATGAAAAACAAAACCAACAAAAACAGCAGACACTAAATGGCTTTCTTTAGATGGACCGATAAGCAACGACCGTCCAGCTAGGTCTGATCAAAGAGACAGACGCCGTTCATCCAGTTAGAAAATAAAGAGCGTTTTGCGACCAAGGCAAACAGTGAGAAAACATAACTCTCGGGAAAGAATGCATTTTGGAGGTCAGGAGAAAAAGATGAGAAACGTGGCTGCCCTGAGCTTACCTCGTCCACCCCAGTCAGTGTCCAGCTAGAAGTCATCACCTCAAGACATAAATGTATTATTATAGGCTGGAATGCCTCCATCGTATATACCGCTATCTTGTTCTAGATGCTATCTGTGTTTGGGTGAAAAATTTATTTCCCTGCATGTCCCCATGGTATGTTTTTATAACAACGTGTATATTTATGCTGTCCTGACTCTTTCCTCTAGTAGTTCTGTCACGTTTACAGTTCTGTCACGTTTTTCTTAAAGGAAGATTTTTTTTTTTTTTTAATATCCCTGCTCTATCTCTCCGTTCACTTTAGAGAATGTGAGTTTATAAAAATCTGGCGTCCGTGTCCGTCTCAGGCAGCCAGGTCGGGCCGTGCCAGGGCACACGCGGCGTTCCACAAGAGCGCTAAGAACGGCAGAAAAACATCACAAATCAGAGGCCCCGAAACCACTGCGCATAATGATCAAATGTAAAAGAACGGAGAGGAGGAAAGCAGACGCAAACCTCAGAGTCCGTGTTTCTCTGTCTAATATTTCTAAAGCGCAAGTTAAATAAATTCTTTCGGCCGAGCTGAGTGGAACAGCGTCGGTGGTGCAGATGGCGGTGATGGCAGCTGCTGCAGGAATGCGGTTTGGCCTGGACAGAGACGAGCACAGAGGTAACAGCCTCCTCACACATTCACGACTCGCATACACACATTCTGTAGCGGTCTGCATCTACACACGTGTATGCTTCTGCATCATCTAGATTTTAATTTAATGGCTTTGTAGATTTAATCTATGCTTTAAAATGTTTGGAGGGGGAGGGAGTGTAAGATTTTGAGAAAGCCTCTAGATCTGTCGATAAAATTAGACTCAGATGATGATCGTAAGCATATGACAGGATTACATCAGTAACCTTCGTCCTGGGTTAATACAACGGTCGCTGGTGGACAAACTCTGTATGAAGCCTCTCTGGGTGTGTAAAAGTTCAGGTTTTGTGTTTTGTTGAACATTAAAGGTGCTTAATGGCTTCAGAAAACTGAGTCGGGACGACAAACAAAACAAAAACAAACCTAACGTGTAGCCAATGAGCAGAAAGGGGCGGGGCTTGTCGATATGGGCGGAGAGAGTGTTCGGTGCGCGTGTGTGACATTAGCAGAAAGCGGTTTTAACATCGACATGGAGGATAAAAACAAAGAAAGAAAGAGAAGAAAGACTTACGATAAGGACAAGAAGTAGGACGTGTTAACATAGGGTCAGCTTTCCAGCGCTGGAGAGAACTGAAGGAGCAGGAAGTCGGCCACATATTCACAGGTTGGAGTTTCCCGAGTCAATAACTCCTGAGCTAAACGCTGTTACTACACAAATAACACCTCTTTTCTATCGTAGTAATGTAGAGAGGCAGCTACAACCGCGTTTTGTGTAGTAACAGCGTTTAGCTCAGGAGTTATCGACTCGGGAAACTCCGACCTGTGAACATGTGGCCGACTTTACTTAAGACGCCGAGGCGCTTTTTTCCTTCTCGATAGGTGAGTAACGTTGGTTTTGCTTTGTTACACAGAACTAATATATGCCTTTGTCCTTTACATCATTATGCTTGTGTGTCATTTTTGCTTGTTTGTTTATCTACAATCGTATTGTTCTTCCCTTCAGCTATGATAAAGACACGTTTCTTTCTGTTAGTCGCCCGGGTTACGTATGTATGTGTGGGCGGAACTATCGATACAGGGGTGGGACCCATTTGGGTTATGGGCGTGTTTGTTTTGGTGATTTCAAATGTCAACATTGGCTTTCAAACATCGGAGACCGCACCTTTAATCTAACCCGTCAGGCAAAAAAATGGTGGTGTAATATAATAAAGCATAGCGAGTTATTTCTGTTCTTCATACAGTCTTCGGGACATGAATTGAAACGTATGAGTCTGTGCATTCCTGAGAGACTCTTTAAGAAAATGTAAAAGGTTTATATCGAAAAAGTTCTCTGAATGACTACAGAACAACCTAGAAAACCACCATCCGATTGGGTCTTCATGACGGTCGCAGTTCCTAACTACATTTAGGCAGATTTACACAGGAAGTAGTAATTCCCGCCCAAAAAGCATATAGTAACGGCACACTATCCGAGTTTATTCAGAATTAGTCAAGAGTAAGGCTTTAGAGTTCAACAACAGCGGAAAGATCTTTTTTTAAATATTGACACAGCTGCATTTTTTTTGCCAGAGCAAGAAATCAAACTCCTGAATATTCTTTAGTTTGGCTATTTGATAGACAGGTAGTTATCGGTAGTTCTAACACTATTCAACTTGGCTAACTAGCTAAACTTGAGAGAGCACATACTCCATTTGCTGCTCTGAGATGCTTAAGAAAGTCTTCGCCGTCCTGTTTTTTTCTTTGTCTTTATTTATCATCCTTTATTTAATAAACGCATAACAGACCGCAGAAAGAAGACGAACCGGTTCTGCGATTCGTCGGTTTTATCTTTCGCACAATCTAAAAAGATAACAAAACCGTTCTCGGTTGTGAAGGACAGGAAAATTCAGCGTGATCAGAAGAATTTCATCAGAGCTTATATGTCTTGACATTGCACTAGATCGCACTAAGGTTTCTGTGTGTTTAGGGCTCACTAAGTAGACTAAATAGGGTTTATCATCTGTAAATCCAGACAACTTGCACTGACCATGGCAGCCAGTGCGGTCATGCTCTGTTTCAGCATGCTGTTTGAATATTTATAACCCACATACAACTTTTTTTTTTTAAGATTCTGTGCAGTATTTTCTCTTGGAATGCGTGATGTCTCATCAAGGCTTGGCAGGACGTGTAGCGTAAGGCCTGGCAGGCAGGAGCTTCAGCCCAGAGTGTTGTGGAGCAGGCGTAGTGGACTTGGCAGACTATAATACTGCAGTAAATCTGAACACCTGTAGACACACTCCACTAGTGGGCAAACTCGACACCTACACGTTCATTCATATCTCTGTGAACGTTTTATACTTCCAAAGTTCTGAATTAAATCCTCCTGTCTGTCTCCAGGAGCTTCGCTACCTACGGACAGTCTCTATCTTTAACAGAGTGGAAACGGGGTCGTATTTTAAAACATCGGCAGCGATGAAGAGTCCAAAGAAAAGGATCGCAATCCATTTAGAGGTCTGTTATCTAATTTGAAGGGTTCAGTCTGGCAGTCAAAACATCGTCCTGACTTCTTATCGTTGCTCGAGCACTCGACCACGGAGCAAAAGTATTTTCTCTGGAGGTAAGTCAGGCTGAAGCTTTTATGGTTCTTCCATTGTTTTGCTCCTGTGGAGTGCGTGATGGATTGACTAGAGTAATTGAATCGACTCTGAGTACATCTTCATATACATTAAACGGTGCAGCTCCTGCTTCTTATCTTCTATCCAAAGCAATAAAAAGATAATAAAATCGTACGCGAAGTGTCTGGGAACGGCCTAACGACGGTTAAATATGGCCGATCCGATCCGATCCTCATTACTCGTGCACTCTCCCTTTGGCCTAACAGCTAAAAGGTCCGATGAGGTCTCCTGTGTAATACCTGGCTTACCCTCATTTTTATTTTCCACTGCTCTTTCCTAGATTTTTTTTTTTTCCTTTTTACAAATAATCGTACCCAGTGGCAACGTATAAGAGGAAAAGCAGCGGTCCTAGAACGGATCCTTATGGAACACCGAACCTCACTCTTGAGATATTTTCAGATGCTACAGATTTATAGCTCTGAGAATATCTGTTTATTTGGATTTCACCTATTCCAGCTGTTCATAGCCCGTGACGGCATGCTGATCAGGATCAGGCCTGGAGCATGAGATAACGCTCTTAGTTTAGACTGTTCGGACCAAACGGCAAACTTTCCTACATCCGATTCGATCCCTTATCTCGGATTATCAAAACCCGACGGCATTTAACTCAGGGTTTTACATAAACAACATTTTGTACATGCCGACTATGACACAAAGGTTTTCATGGGGTTTTCCAGCATCTTCATGATGTCTTCATATTGAATTGCAAAAGTAACCTTCATCT
>NC_062525.1:3002999-3010499 GCF_022655615.1 Tachysurus fulvidraco
ACATAAGCGCAGGACTGATCGATTCTGATCTAATAAGATTACGACCAACCAAATTAGTTTGGATCCTTGCTGCGTTAAACCAAAAAAATATTCTTGGTCTGGCACGAAACCAGGACCTAAAAGTGAATCTGACTTTTTCATTCATTACATCATGTTCATTAAAACTGTAGGTTTTGGGTGCAAACACCGTCAGCATGTTACCGCTGTTTATATGATGCCAGATTGTTCTACAGTTTGTTGTAGTTTGCACCGTAATTACAGCCACATGTACAGTATAGAGACAATATATACCACATTTCCAGGGTCTTAGTTCCTCAGAAACTTCTTTATGCTTATAGATATGAATAAAACTTGTGCTTTACGTCTCACACCGAACCTCTCTATGAAATCTATGAACACGATGCTGAGGAAAACATTTTTAAATTGGAATTATTAAGGAAAAGCAACAAGCTCAGACAAATGACGGCATCGTAAACTTTAACGTAGCCTAATAAGAGGTCTGTCACGATACATAAACCTGACATAAAGAAAGGGCTTGTTCATGCTCAGTATAAACTGTCTGACTGTCTGTGTAGCTATTGTGCAGAGTCTACAGTAGCTGCAGTGGTCTTTACTGCATACACTTTACTGTGGTACTTTATCTTAGAGGTGAAGGTGTTGGACTACTGATCAGAAATCCCACCAAGCTGCCACCCCAGGGCCCCCGAGCAAGGCCCTTAACTCTCAATCGCTCATCTGTATAAGTGAAGTGAAGTGACGTGACATACTGTACGGCTAAGTATGGTGACCCATACTCAGAATTTGTTCTCTGCGTTTAACCCATCCAAAGTGCACACACACACACACACACACACACACACACACACACACACACACACACACACACACACACACACACACCCGTCAACACACACCCGGAGCAGTGGGCAGCCATTTGTGCGGCGGTGCCCGGGGAGCAGTTGGGGTGGGTTCGGTGCCTTGCTCAAGAGCACCTCAGTCGTGGTATTGCCGGCCCGAGACTCGAACCCACAACCTTAGGGTTAGGAGTCAGACTCTCTAACCATTAGGTCACGACTTCCCCATAAGATAAGTCGCTATAAATGAGAAAAGTCGCTGTGAATAAGAGCATCTGCTAAATTCCATGAATGTAAATGTAGTCACATTTGTTGTCACTGAGTCACAATGTAGTAATGAGTAAACTTTCTGATTCAGTGAGTCAATTAGAGGCTCAAATTAGAGTCATGGTTTATGGAGAGTCACATTTAGGCTTCAATAGGAGTCAAATAAAGGTTTTAATGATAGCCAAGCTAGTATAAGTGTTCACACACACACACACACACACACACACACACACACACACACACACACACACACACACACACACACACACACACACACAGTCCCAGCTCCATTATTCAAAATTATAGTATTAAAACAGATGAACAGTAAGTTTGTGAGGCCATCATCAAAGAAGACATTGTTCTGTAAGAATTTTTAGATATTCTGATAAAACTCTCTGCTTTCTCTATTTCTTACTTTCTTCATGTCTTTTTAAAATCTTTCTTCTTCAGGTAAAACGTGTCGATATGCAAATAACAACGTCCAGGTAATTAATATGCAAATTAGCTTGATACATTACATGGTGACTGCTAGTGATTTTTTTTAGCCCGATTTCTAACGTAAATTAATGTGGTAAAAAATGTAATTAATGAGTGTTATTTAATTCTCACATCAACATGGTTCCTTGTTCATAAATCTAACGCATAAAGGTGTTTTAGAAACATGAGGAAAAACAGGCTAAAATACTAGTAAGGGGAAGTCGTGGCCTAATGGTTAGAGAGTCTGACTCCTAACCCTAAGGTTGTGGGTTCGAGTCTCGGGCCGGCAATACCACGACTGAGGAGCCCTTGAGCAAGGCACCGAACCCCCCCCAACTGCTCCCCGGGCGCCGCAGCATGAATGGCTGCCCACTGCTCCGGGTGTGTGTTCACGGTGTGTGTTCACGGTGTGTGTGTGTTCACTGCTGTGTGTGTGTGTGCACTTTGGATGGGTCAAATGCAGAGAACGAATGGTCACCGTACTTAGCTGTACGTCATGTCACGTCACTAAAATGTATTATAATATATTCATTTTAACCAACTTTTCTTACAAACTTTTCATTCTTTTCTTTTTTTTCTGACGAAGTAAAAGATGAGATATTCTTTAAATGGTGCAATGCTTGTTATCTTTATCTTAAAGATCGGTGTATCGGTGGTCGATCGCGGAATCGCTGTATAATGTTCTATAAAATGACCGGAGTCACATATACTAGAAATAAATCAGATAAGGATTTAGTTTAAATATTTATATTTGCTACCAAACCTTAAGCTATTTTAACGTAAGGTTTATCAGCATAAACTGGCCAGATGTAAACAAATACTTTCTTTCAGGGATGTTAAATAGACATCTCATGTCCAGAATAAAAGCTATAGGGCTTCTGTTTGACCACAACAACAGTTATCACTATGGTTACCGGGCCATAGATGCTGACGCAATCATCATCCGGTATAGAAAGCATATGAGGACAGCATATGAGCGCATGTTTGAGCAAACATCTCCTTCGACCTTTTCCAGAATTCACAAAGTACTGTAACGGAAAACAGAGAACTCGCAGGGGCTCGGAGATGCATTCCGGCATGGATCTGCTCGAAGAAGAAAGGAAACGCGAGTGAGTTACATTCGTGAAGTTGTATACTAATTTAATCTAAAACATAACTTCATAATTAGCCTTGGACTTTCAAAAATATACAGCAGAATATCACATGATATGTTAAAACATATGTTATTGTGTAGAATATTTATAAATCCACAGTAAATCCACGTGAAGTAAAAGTAGATTTGATAAAAGTTTGCATACATTATTATTTATACTGAGAATCTAGCCAACAGCCTGGATATCCCGTGAAATTCGGGGGGTGGGGGGGTGGGGGGGGACCAAACAAAAGGATGAAATCAAGTAGAGAATGTCTAAGTTCATCCAACTTGTATTTGTATTTAAATATCTACAGATAAACCTTTAAATTAGGATTATTTTTAGTTTGTCCACCAAACATTTTATATTTGCTATTAGCGTATATCCAGAGTGCTCACGACATCCCACAATGCACTGGTCAGGAATATTGTAAAAATAATACAGAGTAAGGGGACACGGTGGCTTAGTGGTTAGCACGTTCGCCTCACACCTCCAGGGTTGGGGGTTCGATTCCCGCCTCCGCCTTGTGTGTGTGGGGTTTGTATGTTCTCCCCGTGCCTCGGGGGTTTCCTCCGGGTACTCCGGTTTCCTCCCCCGGTCCAAAGACATGCATGGTAGGTTGATTGGCATCTCTGGAAAATTGTCCGTAGTGTGTGTGTGTGTGAGTGAATGAGAGTGTGTGTGTGCCCTGTGATGGGTTGGCACTCCGTCCAGGGTGTATCCTGCCTCGATGCCCGATGACGCCTGAGATAGGCACAGGCTCCCCGTGACCCGAGAAGTTCGGATAAACGTTTGTGTGTGTGTGTGTGTGTGTGTGTGTGTGTGTGTGAAATAGATTTAACTTGAAATTCTCTCTATGACTTATATTGATATAAAAAAATTTAATACCTCAAAAAACTTTATTTACATGAAACATTTAAGAAGAAACACCATTGAGATCATTAATAATCATTTATTTCGACACGGCAGGCTTCATGGAGGTGATTATCTTTCGTTGAATCTTTTTTGGGTTAAAATGACAGATATTAAACTTTTCCCTTCCTCACTTTATTCCTCTTCCAAACTCTGTTTTGTTTTGTTTTTTTCTTTCTTTCTTTACACGCATGCTTAAAAAAAGACCTTTGGTGCCAGTCTGCTTGAGTCACAAACCCGTACACACACGTGTTTTTAGCTCAGCAGGTCGCTCCAAATCAACAGAATCAAAACGTTTCATGATTCTATTATTAAAGATATATAAAGCAGGACAGAAATACAGAGAACATAATGACGGAAAAGTGGAGGAGAAAATTCCAGCACAGGCAAAAATAGTTAAAGCAAATAAAAAAAAAATAGAAAATAAAAAAAAACACGTGAAGTGTCTGAGAGAGAAGGAGACGAATGAGAAAAAAGAGGGATGAAAAGAGGAAAGAGGGTGAGAATAAACTGCTGAGGGCAAAATGTTCCAGCAAATTCCTCTCCAAACAAACAGCATGTCAAAGTGTCACCGATGAGCGTTTAACACTGTAAATGAGAAACACACACACATGCGCGCGCACACACGAACGCACGCACACGCACGCACACGCACGCACACAGACACACACACACACACTCGCGCACACACACGCACGCACACACGCAGGCACGCGCGCACACACACACACACACACACACAGGGACATAAAGACACTTAAAATAAAACTCAATGGAAAGCACATCAGCTCTAGTGAGATCAACAGACTTTTTTTTTTTAAGTTATTTATATAGAATTCCACTCGGTGGTCATGGCCATGTCTGTGAAAAGGATTCACGGTTGGATTGCTTTCGTTTTCTCACCCAAAAATGTGCCACTTTCTCAAGGCTGAGCTTCAGTGTTTACTATCTCACTCCATAACAACAGACGCACGTGCACCTGCGCCGCTCATCACAGCCCGCACAAGGAGAAAAACAGCCACGTGATCGGTCACGTGATCCAGGCGATCAGATCTGTTCGAAATCTCAGCGTAATGTCGCGCGCGCACTTTATTCTCATCCGGTTTACAACATGTTAAAGAACATCCGGGAGTTCCAGTGAACAGGAAGTAACGTAATCTGTTATTGTTCACAAACCTACAGCAGACTCACGTGTACAGGTCAATAACTACTGTCTAAACTAGTGCACAATTAAAGTGACTCAGTGACTCTGACTCGTGTTAAGGTGACTCTGACTCGTGTTAAGGTGACTCTGACTCGTGTTAAGGTGACTCTGACTCGTGTTAAGGTGACTCTGACTCGTGTTAAGGTGACTCTGACTCGTGTTAAGGTGACTCTGAACACTGTTTTTTTGTTTTTTGCATTTTTATTCTGTTAATTCTTATTTAATTTATTATTCGTTATTTCCTTTATCATTAATTATGTTTACCTTCTGCTCTGTGTTTATGTTCTGTAAAGCTGCTCTGAGACAAAGTCTATTGTAAAAAGTGTTATACAAATAAACTCGAATTGTTTTTCTCTCACTGAACACTCTGTATGTCACTGAACACTCTGTATGACACTGAACACTCTGTATGTCACTGAACACTCTGTATGTCACCGAACACTCTGTATGTCACTGAACACTCTGTATGTCACTGAACACTCTGTATGTCACTGAACACTCTGTATGTCACTGAACACTCTGTATGTCACTGAACACTCTGTATGTCACCGAACACTCTGTATGTCACCGAACACTCTGTATGTCACTGAACACTCTGTATGTCACTGAACACTCTGTATGTCACTGAACACTCTGTATGTCACTGAACACTCTGTATGTCACTGAACACTCTGTATGACACTGAACACTCTGTATGTCACTGAACACTCTGTATGTCACTGAACACTCTGTATGTCACTGAACACTCTGTATGTCACTGAACACTCTGTATGACACTGAACACTCTGTATGTCACTCAACACTGTATGTCACTGAACACTGGAGAAGGTGTTAATAACGACTGATCGACTATTCTGATGGTTTTACTCACATATAAAAATCCTTCCACTCCTTTCCAAGCAAACCTGCAACCAAAAATAGTGTGTTATTGAATCATGTGATCCACCGTATGTTAGGACAGTTTCTGTCAGCGCTGATGGTCTACAGGAAGCCTTCGTTTACATCTACAGATCAATACACGTGACAGATCAAAGGAAAACTCATTTATTTATTTATTTATTTATTTATTTATTTATTTATTTATTCATTCATTCATTCTGGCTTTGCTCTCATGGTGTGACTCGACCTCATCCTTTTAAAGAGACACGACGCTGCAGATCAATCGACTGACTTTTCTTATCTCCCGTATCTCAAATGTTTCCATTCAGATGGGCGTGGTCTCTTCCAGGATGACTCCGCCCCCGTCCCGTGATAACGACAAATCGCACGCCGTAGCCTTCGTTAAAAGCTTAGTGTAGACTTTAGAGCGACGTCTGGAGTGGAGGTCCAAAATCTTCATCGCACTGAAGATGATCGGAGCTGGTACAGTGTCTGGATGCCTCGGGATGGGTGTGAAAGAGAGAAGCAGTGGAGAGGGATTAACATATCTGCTGTTCATGAAAATGTGCAAGTCTGATGTACTGGTGCATGATATTATGGGATGTATAATGTTTGTGTGTACGTCTGACTAAAGAGATGAGTTTTTAATCTACATTTAAACTGGGAAAGTGTGTCTGCGCCCCGAACACTATCAGGAAGACTGTTATAAAGTTTGGGAGCTAAATAAGAAAACGCTCTACCACCTTTAGTAGACTTAGATATTCTGGGAACTACCAGAAGCCCTGAGTTTTGTGATCTCAGAGAGCGTGAAGGATTGTAACGTGTTAGAAGACTAGTTAGATACATGGGAGCTAAACCATTAAGAGCCTTGTACGTAAGTAGCAGCAGTTTGTAATCAGTTCTAAACTTAACAGGTAGCCAGTGTAGAGATGATAACATTGGGGTTATATGGTCATACTTTCTTGTCCTAGTGAGAACTCTGGCAGCTGTGTTTTGGACTAACTGTAGCCTATTTATTAGAGAGTCAGTGTCATGGATCATTAAAGCTCATCTGGTGACTCCTGGTGCCTTGAAACATTAATCTTGTTTTTTTTTTTTTCCTTCAAACCGTCACCTGTCTTATGTACATGTGGTTAAAAACAACCGAGAGTTGACGTGTAAACGTCTGAGCTGCGAGAAACAGAAAAAGCAACAGACGCTCAGAGTTAAGAGCTAAACACGCTGTAGATGCGCAGGTACGTCCGAGCTCGGAGATACAACGAGGAGAACAGGCTGAAACGTGTCATCGACGTCGTCCCGCATTTCTGTCTGTCGTCTCCTCTAACGATTTAAGGTGCAAATGTCCATCGTGCTTCCAAAGCAGCACCCAGTGTCAGTATGAAAAAGCTCTGGAATATTCCAGGAATCAAAAAAAGACAAAACACTGGCAGGTCTGTGACATTTCAGTTCCATGGAAAGCTTGGCCGAGGGACAGACGGACAGGTTGGACTGGGAAAAGGACAGCTGAAAGACAGGAACTGTAAATTTGGAAGAAAGCGGAAAAACAGTTCAAGATGCAGTTTGAAGTTGATGTTAAAGCTCAGTAGATACTGACAGAAACCACCATCGTGTGCGCTGGACTGGAAATCTCCGGCAGACGTCGAGTCAAATCTCCATTGTCGATTTTTTTTAAAGCGTGGTGTTTATTTCATGTTTTGCTGCTTTTTAAAAACATAGTAGCATCATTTCCATACATTATTCTGGAAGAAGATTTTCCGTTAAAAATATCAAAATA
>NC_062525.1:3015499-3020499 GCF_022655615.1 Tachysurus fulvidraco
TCCTGCAAACAGGTTCTACAGTGAAGTAGACATAAAGATGTGTGGTGCAGGAAATCTCCAGCTCTGACCTGCCTCCTAGTGGAGCTCGCCTGTAATTACATAAACATTAAGTACAAATTAAACCCCAAAATCTGTAACTGGAGCTGAGCCCAGGTTTCATCATGTCTGATCCAGCAACCATAAATATAACGAGTCGGTGTGTATGTGTGTGTGTGTGTGTGTGTGTGTGTGTGTGTGTGTGTGTGTGTGTGTTTGTGTTTGTGAGAGAGAGATATTATAATTAAAAAGGAAGGTAATTTGATTAAACATGAAGATTGTATGCATGCTAGGGTATGACAGTGTGTGTGTGAGTGTGATTGTATGCATGCTAGGGTATGACAGTGTGTGTGTGAGTGTGATTGTATGCATGCTAGGGTATGATAGTGTGTGTGAGAGTGTGATTGTATGCATGCTAGGGTATGATAGTGTGTGTGTGAGTGTGATTGTATGCATGCGATGGTATGACAGTGTGTGTGAGAGTGTGATTGTATGCATGCTAGGGTATGACAGTGTGTGTGTGAGTGTGATTGTATGCATGCTAGGGTATGATAGTGTGTGTGTGAGTGTGATTGTATGCATGCTAGGGTATGATAGTGTGTGTGAGAGTGTGATTGTATGCATGCTAGGGTATGATAGTGTGTGTGTGTGAGTGTGATTGTATGCATGCGATGGTATGACAGTGTGTGTGTGAGTGTGATTGTATGCATGCTAGGGTATGACAGTGTGTGTGTGTGAGTGTGATTGTATGCATGCTAGGGTATGACAGTGTGTGTGTGAGTGTGATTGTATGCATGCTAGGGTATGATAGTGTGTGTGAGAGTGTGATTGTATGCATGCGATGGTATGACAGTGTGTGTGAGAGTGTGATTGTATGCATGCTAGGGTATGATAGTGTGTGTGAGAGTGTGATTGTATGCATGCGATGGTATGACAGTGTGTGGGAGAGTGTGATTGTATGCATGCTAGGATATCACAGTGTGTGTGTGAGTGTGATTGTATGCATGCTAGGATATGACAGTGTGTGTGTGAGTGTGATTGTATGCATGCTAGGGTATGACAGTGTGTGTGTGAGTGTGATTGTATGCATGCTAGGGTATGACAGTGTGTGTGTGAGTGTGATTGTATGCATGCTAGGGTATGATAGTGTGTGTGTGAGAGTGTGATTGTATGCATGCTAGGGTATGACAGTGTGTGTGAGAGTGTGATTGTATGCATGCGATGGTATGACAGTGTGTGTGAGAGTGTGATTGTATGCATGCTAGGATATCACAGTGTGTGTGTGAGTGTGATTGTATGCATGCTAGGATATGACAGTGTGTGTGAGTGTGATTGTATGCATGCGATGGTATGACAGTGTGTGTGTGAGTGTGATTGTATGCATGCTAGGGTATGACAGTGTGTGTGTGAGAGTGTGATTGTATGCATGCTAGGGTATGATAGTGTGTGTGTGAGTGTGATTGTATGCATGCGATGGTATGACAGTGTGTGTGTGAGTGTGATTGTATGCATGCTAGGGTATGACAGTGTGTGTGTGTGAGTGTGATTGTATGCATGCTAGGGTATGATAGTGTGTGTGTGAGTGTGATTGTATGCATGCGATGGTATGACAGTGTGTGTGTGAGTGTGATTGTATGCATGCTAGGGTATGATAGTGTGTGTGTGAGTGTGATTGTATGCATGCTAGGGTATGATAGTGTGTGTGAGAGTGTGATTGTATGCATGCTAGGGTATGATAGTGTGTGTGTGAGAGTGTGATTGTATGCATGCTAGGGTATGACAGTGTGTGTGAGAGTGTGATTGTATGCATGCGATGGTATGACAGTGTGTGTGAGAGTGTGATTGTATGCATGCTAGGATATCACAGTGTGTGTGTGAGTGTGATTGTATGCATGCTAGGATATGACAGTGTGTGTGTGAGTGTGATTGTATGCATGCTAGGGTATGACAGTGTGTGTGTGAGTGTGATTGTATGCATGCTAGGGTATGATAGTGTGTGTGAGAGTGTGATTGTATGCATGCTAGGGTATGATAGTGTGTGTGAGAGTGTGATTGTATGCATGCTAGGGTATGATAGTGTGTGTGTGTGAGTGTGATTGTATGCATGCGATGGTATGACAGTGTGTGTGTGAGTGTGATTGTATGCATGCTAGGGTATGACAGTGTGTGTGTGTGAGTGTGATTGTATGCATGCTAGGGTATGACAGTGTGTGTGTGAGTGTGATTGTATGCATGCTAGGGTATGATAGTGTGTGTGAGAGTGTGATTGTATGCATGCGATGGTATGACAGTGTGTGTGAGAGTGTGATTGTATGCATGCTAGGGTATGATAGTGTGTGTGAGAGTGTGATTGTATGCATGCTAGGGTATGACAGTGTGTGTGAGAGTGTGATTGTATGCATGCTAGGATATCACAGTGTGTGTGTGAGTGTGATTGTATGCATGCTAGGATATGACAGTGTGTGTGTGAGTGTGATTGTATGCATGCTAGGGTATGACAGTGTGTGTGTGAGTGTGATTGTATGCATGCTAGGGTATGACAGTGTGTGTGTGTGAGTGTGATTGTATGCATGCTAGGGTATGACAGTGTGTGTGTGAGTGTGATTGTATGCATGCTAGGGTATGACAGTGTGTGTGTGTGAGTGTGATTGTATGCATGCTAGGGTATGATAGTGTGTGTGTGAGTGTGATTGTATGCATGCTAGGGTATGATAGTGTGTGTGAGAGTGTGATTGTATGCATGCTAGGGTATGATAGTGTGTGTGTGAGAGTGTGATTGTATGCATGCTAGGGTATGACAGTGTGTGTGTGAGTGTGATTGTATGCATGCTAGGGTATGATAGTGTGTGTGTGAGTGTGATTGTATGCATGCTAGGGTATGATAGTGTGTGTGAGTGTGATTGTATGCATGCTAGGGTATGATCATTTCTGTGTGTGAGAGTGTGATTGTATGCATGCTAGGGTATGACAGTGTGTGTGTGAGTGTGATTGTATGCATGCGATGGTATGACAGTGTGTGTGTGAGTGTGATTGTATGCATGCGATGGTATGACAGTGTGTGTGTGAGTGTGATTGTATGCATGCGATGGTATGACAGTGTGTGTGTGAGTGTGATTGTATGCATGCTAGGGTATGACAGTGTGTGTGTGAGTGTGATTGTATGCATGCGATGGTATGACAGTGTGTGTGTGAGTGTGATTGTTTGTGTGCGAGGGTATGACAGTGTGTGTGTGAGTGTGATTGTTTGTGTGCGAGGGTATGACAGTGTGTGTGTGAGTGTGATTGTTTGTGTGCGAGGGTATGATAGTGTGTGAGCATGTGAGAGTGTAGTTGTATGTGTATGTATGTATGTTTGTATGCGTATGTGTGTGTATGTATGTATGTCTGTATATGTGTGTATGTATGTATGTGTGTATGTATGTGTGTGTATACGTGTGTGTATGTATGTTTGTATGTTTGTATGCGTATGTGTGTGTATGTATGTATGTCTGTATATGTGTGTATGTATGTATGTGTGTATGTATGTGTGTGTATACGTGTGTGTATGTATGTATGTCTGTATATGTGTGTATGTATGTGTGTGTATACGTGTGTGTATGTATGTTTGTATGTTTGTATGCGTATGTGTGTGTATGTATGTATGTCTGTATATGTGTGTATGTATGTGTGTGTATACGTGTGTGTATGTATGTTTGTATGCGTATGTGTGTGTATGTATGTATGTCTGTATATGTGTGTATGTATGTGTGTGTATACGTGTGTGTATGTATGTTTGTATGTTTGTATGCGTATGTGTGTGTATGTATGTATGTCTGTATATGTGTGTATGTGTGTGTATATGTGTGTGTGTATATGTGTGTGTGTGTATGTGTGTGTGTGTGTGTGTATGTATCTTATGCAGGTACAAAAAGAACCCCAGACACACATCAGGTCTGAATGCAGTTTTATTTGTGTGTACAGCGTTTTAGTTGCCGAGTCAGCAACAGTCAGATACAAAATAAACACAAAGTAGAAAAAGTCTTTAAGGTGCAAAAAAACTTTTTTTTTCTAAACCCCCCACCCCCACCCCACCCCAAAACCCTAACTCTTAACCTTTGACCCTTCCCACTGCAGCACCACTCATAACAGATCACGTGTATTTCCGACGTCGCCGGTCTCCTGATGCGACTCTTCGGACGGAGAGACGGAGAGAAGTCGTTTACTCGTCTGAAAGAAACATGGCTGTGATGTGACTGTGATTCCTGCGAGAGGATGAAGAGCAGGTTTCCTCTCGACTGCAGTCTCACAGCAGTGAACATATTTACATTTGCTTCCACAGACTAAAATGTGTTTGTTAAATAAACAATTGTAAAGCTGTGTATGGACAATAGGAATAAATGTGCCTCAGGTGCGAGTACGCTGGCAGTAGTCTAAAAAAAAGGCTTATTATTTGTTTGTATATGAAGCACCGTGTTGCTTTGTTGCCCTCAGACTCAGGAGGAGAGGCAGGGACTCGACTGCACCGGTGAAACAAAAACAAACGCAGTGTCGTCACCGCGATACGGCGACAACGCCGAACGTCCCGCTTTCAGATCAGACGGCCACACGGACGGTTCGGAGGCAGGCCGTCTGAACGCCGGTCTCCATGGCGACAGCGGAAGCAGAGCAAACTAGGAAAATGTTTTTTTAACCAGCGGATCAGATTTTAAACGTTAAGCCTCAGCGCTGCTGAATGCTGGATTCTGATTGGTCAGAAAGTGAGGATTCATTTTCCTTAACAGCAGCTATGAAGCTTTATGTAACACTAGGGTTTCGTTGGTAAAGGAGAGGAAGAGAGTCAGTGAGGACTTTAAGAGAGTCAGTGAGGACAGGAAGAGAGTCAGTGAGGACAGGAAGACAGTCAGTGAGGACAGTAAGAGAGTCAGTGAGGAGAGGAAGACAGTCAGTGAGGAGAGGAAGAGAGTCAGTGAGGAGAGGAAGTCAGT
>NC_062525.1:3022999-3027999 GCF_022655615.1 Tachysurus fulvidraco
TCTTAATAACGGGTCTATTTCTGTACTTAACCCATACATAAGGTGCACTGTATTATAAAGCACAGTCTTAATAACGGGTCTATTTCTGTCCTTAACCCATACATAAGGTGCACTGTATTATAAAGCACAGTCTTAATAACGGGTCTATTTCTGTACTTAACCCATACATAAGGTGCACTGTATTATAAAGCACAGTCTTAATAACGGGTCTATTTCTGTACTTAACCCATACATAAGGTGCACTGTATTATAAAGCACAGTATTAATAACGGGTCTATTTCTGTCCTTAACCCATACATAAGGTGCACTGTATTATAAAGCACAGTCTTAATAACGGGTCTATTTCTGTACTTAACCCATACATAAGGTGCACTGTATTATAAAGCACAGTCTTAATAACGGGTCTATTTCTGTACTTAACCCATACATAAGGTGCACTGTATTATAAAGCACAGTCTTAATAACGGGTCTATTTCTGTACTTAACCCATACATAAGGTGCACTGTATTATAAAGCACAGTCTTAATAACGGGTCTATTTCTGTCCTTAACCCATACATAAGGTGCACTGTATTATAAAGCACAGTATTAATAACGGGTCTATTTCTGTCCTTAACCCATACATAAGGTGCACTGTATTATAAAGCACAGTCTTAATAACGGGTCTATTTCTGTACTTAACCCATACATAAGGTGCACTGTATTATAAAGCACAGTCTTAATAACGGGTCTATTTCTGTACTTAACCCATACATAAGGTGCACTGTATTATAAAGCACAGTATTAATAACGGGTCTATTTCTGTACTTAACCCATACATAAGGTGCACTGTATTATAAAGCACAGTCTTAATAACGGGTCTATTTCTGTCCTTAACCCATACATAAGGTGCACTGTATTATAAAGCACAGTCTTAATAACGGGTCTATTTCTGTACTTAACCCATACATAAGGTGCACTGTATTATAAAGCACAGTCTTAATAACGGGTCTATTTCTGTACTTAACCCATACATAAGGTGCACTGTATTATAAAGCACAGTATTAATAACGGGTCTATTTCTGTACTTAACCCATACATAAGGTGCACTGTATTATAAAGCACAGTCTTAATAACGGGTCTATTTCTGTCCTTAACCCATACATAAGGTGCACTGTATTATAAAGCACAGTCTTAATAACGGGTCTATTTCTGTACTTAACCCATACATAAGGTGCACTGTATTATAAGGCGCATTATAATATTCTCCCACAAATCCATCAAAGTCCTCACCTACTGGAGGCGTGGCGGAGGTAAGCGTACATACTGTACGTATTACGTAATGTCCTCTGATTGGTTTATCGCCGTCAGCGTACGTACTGTACGCATTACGTAATGTCCTCTGATTGGTTTATCGCCGTCAGCGTATGTACTGTACGCATTACGTAATGTCCTCTGATTGGTTTATCGCCGTCAGCGTACGTACTGTACGCATTACGTAATGTCCTCTGATTGGTTTATCGCCGTCAGCGTATGTACTGTACGCATTACGTAATGTCCTCTGATTGGTTTATCGCCGTCAGCGTACGTACTGTACGCATTACGTAATGTCCTCTGATTGGTTTATCGCCGTCAGCGTATGTACTGTACGCATTACGTAATGTCCTCTGATTGGTTTATCGCCGTCAGCGTACGTACTGTACGCATTACGTAATGTCCTCTGATTGGTGTATCGCTGCCAGCGATTCTCTGATTTTTGAGAAAATTGAAGGCTCTTAGGTTCCCCTTATAGTTTGGAAAATACGGTATTTCTAAAAATAGCACTTTGACATAATTGGAATATTTCCTACATGAACATTTCCACTTTGTGTGTGTGAGACGACTGACCTTGGCCTTCCTGAGCACATGGCCTCGTACTGGAGGGTTTTTCTGTGGTACTTGGCGTCGCAGTAAGGAGGCGCTGTTGACCGGCAGCGAGCAGGTCTCTGTGTCACTGGTGTCACAGCTGGAGATGGGCGAATTGTCCACTGTACGTCTGATCAACACTGGAGACTACACACACACACACACACACACACACACACACACACACACACACACACACACACACACACCACAAATACACACTTAGAGATGAAATCATACAATCCAGAGTTTGCCCTATCTATATATCCTATATCCAGTGTTCTAATATATTATCTCGATGTGTTCGCCAGTATCCCCAGTTCAGACCTGTGGACTGGAGCTGCTGGTCCTGGGTTCGATGGTCAGTCCGAGAGTCACGCCTCCACTCAGAGCCTTCTTCAGACTCTCCTTCACCTCAGTCAGCTCCAGCTCCAAGTTCACTCGCTCCTCCTCTTTCAGCCTACACTCGTCCTCTACTTTCTTCAGCCGCTCTGTCAGCGAAGCCTGAGAGCGCTTACCTACACACATACACACACACACACACACACACACACACACACACACAAAACTCTCACTTCTGAACATCATTACAATATCAGGACTCAAATTTAACCGATACATGCAGGTTATTTTCTAGCTTCCTGATCTACAGCCACTACATTTCGCCATGAAAACGGTGTCTATATTTACTGCAAAAAGTCAGAAAGACTTCAGTACCTCTAGGTGGCGCTCATGTACCAGCACCGGTCATTCTGTGAATTTTCATAATACAGTGATCCCTCGGTTATCGTGGTTAATGGGGACCGGAACCCCTCGCGATAGGTGAAGTAGGATCGGCCCTAAGTTTGACCTTTTCACTGATGGTCATCATCTTCCTCTTCCTCTTGGGCTCACTAGAGGAATCTTTCGCAGGGGCACGGCGCTTAGGAGGCATCGTAAGGGCTTAACGTAAAGTTAATTTCGAACACGATACGCGAGACACGGTTGACAGCGTGAACGAGAGCGGTGAGATACGACAAGGGAAGAAGCTGGGAGAGGATGCGATGATGCGCAGCCAATCAGCTCAGATCTGGCGCCGGGAACCAATCACGGGCACTCATCCTGACACTGTGTTTCTCTTTTATTGTGAAAGGTTAATCCTGTGTATTTATGTGTTTATGTATTTATGCATTTGTTTCTGTCTCAGGTATGAACCCGGTCATGATGTCGGTTGTCGTTCTCCTCACCGGTGCTGTTCTCGATGGCCGTGCGCAGATCTCTCCTGTCTTTCTTCAGCTGTGTGAGACGGTTACGAATCTCCTGCTTTCTTTTCATCAGCTCGTCCTCTTTCGTCTGAAGCCTCTTAGCGTCCGCTTCCACCCTGTTCTTCCCGTATTTATACTGATCCACACCTGTAGAGGGAAAACCATCAGAATAACACTTAATCTTCAGCTCTTTTATTCTCTATAGCAGTGGTCCCCAACCCCCGGGCCGTGGACCGGTACCGGTCCGTGGACCAAATGGCACCGGGCCGCCCAAGGAACATTAAATTATTTCCATTTTATTTACTGTGGTGTATTTCTCTCGGGTTTGTGCGACTTTCCATGGATGAGAGGTTAACCGGGAGCTGAGAGACGTCACCTAAAGCCGCACCGATACCGCGCATGTGCAAAATATCATGATATCGGGCCGGGTTTAGGTGACGTCTGGAGCCGAGCGGCTGCGAGCGGCAGTGGTGTTGTAGCTTTGGTGGAGAGAGAAGGTGTGTATCGCTCTTCTCTCTGTTCACCGGTACTTTGTCATGTTTAACAGTGCTTGGTGTACGTGTATATTGTGTTTGCTCAAATTTAACCCACAAATTAGCAAAAATGAGCAGGAAACAGACGTCGTTAGAAAGTTAGAAACTCTGCCGGTGTTCTGGATTAAAGTCATGGCGGAATACCCTGAGATTGTCACCACAGCACTTACATCCCTATCGTCATGTCCGACATGCTATCTGTGTGAAGCGGGGATTTCTGCAGTGACGGCAACCGAAACAAAACAACGGAATAAACTGGACATAAGCGACACACTTCGGGTATCATTGTCTCCTATTACCCCAGATGGAACCGTCTCGTTGTACAGAAACAAGCTCAGTGGTCTCATTGGTTTAGCGTTGTAGTGAGTTAAAAAGGCATGTTTAAATACAATTACATTAAAATTATTAATTTATTTTAATTGTAGAGCCGAACATTGACCGGTCCACGGCGAAAAAAAATGTTGTGGACCACAACAGTCCCCTTTACCTCAATGTAGAATTTAAAATGCACAGATTTGAATTGTTGAGCTTTAATGTAAAAGTGTTAGAAGCCAAATGTGACCGCATTTTTAAAACAGTGCCCCCTGCTGTCAGGATGAACTTTATTAAAAAAAAATCCCTGAAGTTAAAGGAGTCCGTTAGAGTGAAAGGCTTTACGGAGAGTCTGAGTATTTTTATGAGAGGAGCGGTCTTCATAACAGTAGTGAGTGTTTGTGTGGACGAGGATGTGGATGTATGACTCGGGCTCGTCTCTGGTGGTGAATTTCGGGGTGAGTGAGTTTACGACATCGACCCGCAAGAGGAATTATCATTCTTCTACACAGGATTTCCTAGAAAGAAGTCGTCGGTTGAATTAAGCGGGGTCGTGCACACAGACATGAAGTCTGCTCTGGGTGAGTGTGAGTAAAATATCCGCTATGTGATCTGGGGATTTTGTTCTCTTACTCGAATTGTTGCATTTGATTGGAGCAGAGCCGTTGGTTCCGTTGGGCTTTTTGGGTTGGTTCTTATCCAGCTTCTGTTTGGCAGCTAAACCGTTGACAGTCGTGGCTTTCTTTCCCTTCATCTGTTGACAGGTTCAACAAACACACACACACACACACACACACACACACACTAAGTAGTAATTAATACTGTACTCACATTAATGCTCAGAGTACATTAACGAAAAAAAAATAAATCAGTAAATACTGTAACAACACTATACACCTGAGCATTAAGGGCCTTGCTCAGGGGCCCCAGCAGTGGCATCTTTGTGGATCTGGGATCCAAACTCATAAGAGTAAGTGATAAAGTGTATAAATCTAAAATAATAAGATTAAAAATTATTCGTTCTTCTT
>NC_062525.1:3040499-3042999 GCF_022655615.1 Tachysurus fulvidraco
CATCTGAGGTAAAAAAAAAAAGACCAGACATTGTTCTTGGTTGGTTTTTGATCCATGCGCTTCACTCGTATCCATTCATCTGTATTCATTTTAAAAATAATTGTGCATTAATACGGGTTTGTGGCGACGAGACAAGAAAATCAATCCCACAAATCATGCTAGCTGCATAAATCTAACTGCACCGGAATTCATCCCCATTAGACGATTCGTCCCTGAAGTCCACAGGCCCTGAAATCCCTCAATCCTGAAGCAGACAGAGGTTTAAACCTCGCTCGAGCGACGGCTGGATAAAAAGAATTCAATTATCTTATTTACAGATCGTCCCCCGCTCTCGTCTTCGGTCGTAACGAGGTACCGTCAACGTCAAAGGAACATGGACTTCATCAAAATCAGCTCATTCGTATTACACTCAGGAGACAGGCTGTAAAGCTGCGCAGGGATTTACGAATTTCGAGGCTTTCGCACAACATTCGTTTTTTTCAGACTGCACGATTTTTCAGTTAATAGTTAATGGTACAATTTTTGGCTGTTTATGTCAATATTATCCACATAGATTGCAGGACCACACACACACACACACACACACACACACACACACACACACACACACACACACACACACTGACATAATGATTACGCTAACCTTAAATATTTTGGCTGCAAAACGTGTTTGTTTGTTTATGTAAAGTTGTAAAAATTCGGAAAGTTTTATTGTAGCATGTTGTAAAGTTGGGGGCACGGGGGCTTAGTGGTTAGCACGTTCGCCTCATACCTCCAGGGTCGGGGGTTCGATTCCCGCCTCCGCCTTGTGTGTGTGTGTGTGGAGTTTGCATGTTCTCCCCGTGCCTCGGGGGTTTCCTCCGGGTACTCCGGTTTCCTCCCCCGGTCCAAAGACATGCATGGTAGGTTGATTGGCATCTCTGGAAAATTGTCCGTAGTGTGTGAGTGTGTGAGTGATTGAGAGTGTGTGTGTGCCCTGTGATGGGTTGGCACTCCGTCCAGGGTGTATCCTGCCTCGATGCCCGATGACGCCTGAGATAGGCACAGGCTCCCCGTGACCCGAGAAGTTCGGATAAGCGGTAGAAGATGAATGGATGAATGGATGAATGAATGTAAAGTTGTAATATTCTGTAGCATGTTGTGTATATAATATATATATATATATTCATTCTGATACACACATGTAACGATGGCGAGTGCTTTATCTGTCTCTTTTCCATCCGAGATTCCGTTTTCATGACTGGGCTCTCCATCAGAACTCGGTCTGTCACAGGACAACTTCTGTAAGAGACAAACATTAATAAACGTTAAACAACAGATACAGATTCAAAATACAGCCTGAGTGAATATACGAGTGGGTGAAGTAATTTAGATGCTGGCTATAAATAATGAATAAATAAATAATGAATATAAATAATAATAAATAATTAACAACAAGCAATAAATATAAATAATTAATAAATCATGAATAAATAATAAAATAAATAATGAATAAATAATAATATAAATAATTTATAAATAAATAAATAATAAATAAATAATGAAGTAATTTCGATGCTGGCTATAAATAAGCTTTATCAATACAAAACTTTACAGCGTGCTACAGAACTAAGATCTTTAGACTACATTGCAATAGTTTCAGTGTTGTAATGTAACGGAGTAAAAATACTTCGTTACCGTACTTAAGTAGAAATGTCACGTATCTGTACTTTACTTCGCTATTTAAATTTATGTCAACTTTCACTTTTACTCCGTTATATTTCCGAGATAAAATGTAAACTTTTACTCCGTTATATTTCCACTAAGCGTCTTCGTTACTACAGAATAAAATCAGAAGAAATGTGTGTGACTGTAATAAGGGAGGTTTGGTGAATCACTGCTCCTAGATTGCATTACGCTAATGTGCGCGCTACGGAGAAGCACAGGTACGCGCAGCGTTCACGCGCAGTCAGAACTGGAGGCGTTAATGTATAACGTTAATCGGAAAGCTGCAAATACGGCAACCAAAAGCAGTGAAATGTCACTATTCTTATTACCAGAGTTGTAGCACAAACAAAATATTAATACAAACAATCCACTCAATACTAAATAAAAATAACATTTATTGATTTGTTCTTTGTCTGAATATTAGTTTATTAATGACGTCATTCATCGGACACACTGTTTGTAGAGAACGCACACACACATGAACTGATCTGAGTGGAGACTGACATCATTACATCATGCATAACATTTTGGTGTGCACTTTTGCCATTTTAAATAACACCATAACTTTTGGCTTACTATGTAGTCATATAATATATAATATAAAACTCTTCTTGTTTTAAATTCTCACTGAGGGATAAAACCCCTAAAGATGAAACCCTAGAACCGCCCCTGGTCTTACTGTATTCCTACCGAAAATCACTGAAATTTTACTTTTTACTTTTACTTCAAATACTTAAGTACATTAAATATCAGAAAATGACTTTTGATACTTAAGTACAGTAAAAATCAGATA
>NC_062525.1:3060499-3082999 GCF_022655615.1 Tachysurus fulvidraco
TTGATATTTTCATGAGTGAATCTCTAAACAAAACTAAACAAATGGAGACTTTTCACTTTAATGACACGCTGCCGGTCCACACGGACGCTTATTACGATGCTCCGGGTGGTGTTTAGGAAGTTTCTAAAATGACTCTGAATTATGTCCAGGTCGTTCAGATGAGGTTGTGTTTAGAGGCAAAGAGACTTTTTATTTTTAAAGTGAAACATATATCAGGATGTGCGATGGGGAAACGTCAACGTCAGAGTTCCTACGGTATTCCGTTTTAATAAGAAATAAATAATAAACACGGATATAATCGTGAGATAAAAATGCTCTATTCAGGGAAGAGCTGCAACTAAATACGACTTCCAGTGGAGTTTCAGCGTGAAGTGTGTGTTTAAAGGTTAAAAACAGCCGAATGTGTATTTTAAGATCAGGTGAGTTCACGTTTGTAGCTCAGACTTGGGTTTGGGTGGAGACACATTAAAGGAGTGGCATTAGACTTGGTGATGAACCAGAGCTCATCACTGCAGTGGAACCTTCAAGGCACTGCATGGAACCAGTCGTCCTTATGTACAGTTTAGCACCTTGTTACTGTTCCTACTGCTGCACGCTGACTAAAGGAATGGTTATTCATTACCTATGAAACTGCTCGGTTTAGCCCAACATGAGAATATGACAGGCACAATAACAGTAATATTGTGAGCTTGAACATGTGGAGGCTCTTTAACCCTGTACAACCCGTATCATTCATTATTAGCAGAGGTGGGAGTAAGTCACACATGTGCAAGTCACAAGTAAGTCTCAAGTCATGAATGTCAAGTCAAAGTCAAGTCTTGTTTTAATATTTGTCATGCAAGTCTCAAGTCTAAAACTTGTGACTTAAGTCTGACTCGAGTCAAGTCGAGTCCCACATCTCTGAGTCGTTTAACTCAAGTCCGAGTCAAGTCTCAAGTCATGAATGTCAAGTCAATGTTAAGTTGAGTCTTGTTTTAATATTTGTCAAGCAAGTCTCAAGTCTAAAGCTTGCGACTTAAGTCTGACCCGAGTCAAGTCGAGTCCCACATCTCTGAGTCGTTTAACTCAAGTCCGAGTCAAGTCTCAATTCATGAATGTCAAGTCAAAGTCAAGTCGAGTCTTGTTTTAATATTTGTCATGCAAGTCCAAAGTCTAAAAGTTGCGACTTAAGTCTGACTCAAGTCAAGTCGTGTCCCACATCTCTGAGTCGTTTAACTCAAGTCCTAGTCAAGTCCCTTGTTTTAATATCTGTCAAGCAAGGATCAAGTCTAAAACTTGCGACTTAAGTCTGACTCGAGTCAAGTCGAGTCCCACATCTCTGAGTCGTTTAACTCAAGTCCGAGTCAAGTCTCAAGTCATGAATGTCAAGTCAAAGTCAAGTCGAGTATTTTTTTTAATATTTGTCATGCAAGTCTCAAGTCTAAAACTTGTGACTTAAGTCTGACTCGAGTCAAGTCGAGTCCCACATCTCTGAGTCGTTTAACTCAAGTCCGAGTCAAGTCTCAAGTCATGAATGTCAAGTCAAAATCAAGTCGAGTCTTTTTTTAATATTTGTCAAGCAAGGCTCAAGTCTAAATCTTGCGACTCAAATCTGACTCGAGTCAAGTCGAGTCCCACATCTCTGAGTCGTTTAACTCAAGTCCGAGTCAAGTCTCACGTCATGAATGTCAAGTCAAAGTCAAGTCGAGTCTTGTTTTAATATTTGTCATGCAAGTCTCAAGTCTAAAAGTTGCGACTTAAGGCTGACTCGGGTCAAGTCGAGTCCCACATCTCTGAGTCGTTTAAATCAAGTCTCAAGTCATGAATGTCAAGTCAATGTCAAGTCGAGTCTTGTTTTAATATTTGTCAAGCAAGTCTCAAGTCTAAAACTTGCGACTTAAGTCTGACTCGAGTCAAGTCATATGACTCGAGCCCCCGAGCTCAGATTTTTTGTGAAACAATCGAGAAGCGCTTTGGAAATATTCCTTTACATACGACACAGAGACGTTTCACACCATAAAGCCAAATGCTTGTGGTCACTTGAGCATCATGATCAAGTTCTTGTTGAACATCTCATTCCAGATCGATTCACTCCCGTTTGCTCTTACAAGCTCAACTCTGATATCGGGGTGTTGAAGATACTCCAGTTCATCCTAAAGGAGTTCAGTGGAGTCAGAGTCAGAGTCGGGGCTCTGTGCAGGACACTCAAGTTCTTCCTCTCCAACCTGAACCTCCAACCTGAACCACCACCGCCTGTATTCATAAAGATCTCAGCTCCTAATTTAGCTTCAAAATTTCTAACTAGGAATCTTTATTAAATATTGTATACAGTACAATTCTCCCTCTTCACCTTTCGGCCATTTTCTCCCCTGAGAAAGAAACACCTCTATAAAGTCCTCCTCACTTCTCCTAACGCTTAGGTTTTAACAGGTTTGTCCATGAGCAGAGTATTGAGGTATTTAAATACTTAAACACTACACCTTTAGCAGACAGGACTCTGTGTAGAATGTTGGAGATCTGCACTTTCTTCTCTCGCACTGCGGCGCTCAAATACTCTCGGTCCAACAGCTCCAAGAAGATCCTCAGCTCCGCCACCAGCTCCTCCATCGCTGCAGAAAACACACAAAATAAATCAAACATGATCAGACACACACACACACACACTGAGATGTTTTCCACAATTTCTGAAGGTCTCCATCGTAGGTGATCACGAGCATCTGCTGGCAGCGTACCCGAGGAACGTGAGTGGCCGACGGAAATTCGCCGCTCAAAAAAACCCCCCACATAACTGAGGCTTTACGTGTGTGTGTGTGTGTGTGTGTGTGTGTGTGTGTGTGTGTTTACTTTATTATTATGTAACCCGGGGAACTGCACTAGATGATTAGTGAGTGTAATGCAGTGTAATGATGTGAACTGAGCGCATCATAGCAGTGACACTCGAGCTTCGTACAGCTCAGTAACGTCAAGACGCGTTAAGGTGGTCATGCAGGACTATAAAATATTTGGTGATGTCATTGCAGCCACCTCATTTCATTTGAGACGATTCGCTCTAACTAGGATACAAGAAAACCTGATCCTGTTCGTCCCAGATGATGAGATATACACCAGGTGAGACTGTACGACTTCGGTCACGGCTTTGGAGCAGTGAGAATATGAATACATTTACATTTACAGCATTTAGCAGGCGCCCTTATATCCAGAGCCACTTACATTTTTATCTCATTTTTTTATACAACTGAGCAAATCGATGGCCTTGCTCAGGGGCCCAGCAGTGGCAGTTTGGTGGATGTAGGAATCGAACTCACAACCTTCTGATTGGTAGCCCAACACCTGAACCACTAGGCTACCACATCACACGATAAATCTTAACAAAACAACAAAAGACGTAGAGATCGTTAGATTGTAAGAGTGTAAGGAAGAGTGAAGTAGCTTTATAAATGCCTTCAGATTGTAATATTCCCAAAATAATGCGTTAAGTGTCATGAAGTCTGCGCCTGTGTTCCTGTGCTATGTTGCACTTCCTGGTTGTGATCCTACTTCCCTTTCCTGACCGAATACCACTCTTGGATTAGGTACCTACTTCCTGTCTCTAATCACTCTATTTACTGTAACAGATTGTGAGGACTTGATGGTTCAGTGGTCAAGGTGCTGGGTTCCTAATCAGAAGGTCGGGGTTCAAGCCCACAAGCTGCTGAGACATCTACGTTGGGGCCTTGAGCAAGGCCCTTAACCTCATCTGCACCAGGGGCGCCAAAACCCTGCGCTCTGACCCGAGGCTCATAATAACCTGGGTCAACTGGTTAAGGCTCTGGGTTGTTGATTGGAGGATAGGGGTTCAAGGCCCAGCATAGCCAAGCTGCCCCTGCTGGGCCCTTGAGCAAGGCCCTCAACCCTCCCTGCTCCAGGGGTGCTGTAGAATTGTAATGGCACATGCTGTAAATGTCATACACTGCTTTGTGTATTGATGCACTAGTTGTTGAATATGTTTTGGGTCACATGTCCACAGAGGTGCCTTTATTATCTATATTCTTTTCCACACAGATGTTTGTATCTTCAGAATAAATGTTGATATCAAACCCAGTTCTAATCTCTGGAATGAGATATCTGAACCTTGTGTAGAGTTTATAAAGCACTTTCATCTCTGAAGGACAACCACGTGAATAGAAATATCTGTACATCTTAATAGCCAACTGAGGGAAACAAATGGCACACGTAAATGAGGACCACCTTCAAACTGTGCTGAGGGGGAAAAAAAACAACAAAAAACAGAGGAACTGGAAGAAAACACCACCCAGGCACGAACGTTCAACCTCTCGTCTCGTCTCATCTCGCCTCCTCTCTTCTTGTATCTTCTCCTCTCCTCTCCTCTCCTCTCGTCTTGTCTCCCCTCCACTCCTCTCGTTTTGTCTCCTGTCCTATCCTCTTGTCTCCCTTTCTCTCCTCTCGTCTTGTCTCCCCTCCTCTCCCCTCCATTTCTCTCCTTTTGTCTTGTCTCCCCTCCTCTCCTTTCCTCTCCTCTCGTCTTGTCTCCCCTCCTCTCCTCTCCCCTCCTCTGCTCTCATTTTCTCTCGTCTCATCTCCCCTCCTCTCGTCTTGTCACCCCTCCACTCCTCTCCTCTTGTCTTCCTTCCTCTCCTCTTCACTCCTGTCCTCTCCACTCTTCTTGTCTCCCCTCCTCTCCTCTCTTCTTGTCTTGTCTCCCACCCCCCTTCTCTCGTCTCCCCCCTCACCCCGTTGAAGCCTTGTGTCAACACAATCCAATGAGGAAAGATGGTCTGCTTCACTTCCAAAGACAAGAAGAAGACATATCCGGTGGTGCACAATAAAAATGCATATACATGCTGGAGCCAGAACTGCAGACACACTGGAGTTTTCGGTCCAATGTTATCCAAAGGAAGAGGATTTAATCCACACAGTCTAAACACTGAGTTCTGACCAACACATGGTTCTGTTTCCAGTCTCCAAATGCAGGTAATCTGCACTGGAAAGGAGCTTCAGTCTCAGCCTGAGGGGCTGAAACCTGCTGCTGCACAATTATTAATGTGTGTGTGTGTGTGTGTGTGTGTGTGTGTGTGTGTGTGTGTGTGTGTGTGTGTGTGTGTGTGGTCAGGGTTTATTACCACCCAGGCAGTAACAACAACCCACAGCATTACACACAGTTTCAACATTTCAAAAGAGAGAGAGAGAGAGAGAGACGTTTCTACATTACAGCCAATGTTGTTGCTATATTATAGCTAAAGTTGTTGTTACATAACAGCTAATGTTGTTGCCACATTATAGCTAAAGTTGTTGCTACAAAAGTTGTTGCTACATTACAGCTGATGTTGTTGCCACATTATAGCTAAAGTTGTTTCTACATTATAGCTAAAATTGTTGCTATATTATAGCTAATGTTGTTGCTATATTATAGCTAATGTTGTTGCTACATTATAGCTAAAATTGTTGCTATATTATAGCAGTTATAATCCCTCATTCCACTTTTACCAGCCTCTATGTTTAAAAGTAAACAGTACAAAAACTAGTCTTTTCTGAAGTTTTACCTCTAACAGTTACAAATAACTGCTGGCACAGGAGATTCCTTCCATAAGTGCTACATAAAAACCTCTGTGAGCGAGTAGTTACTATAGACACAATAATGTATCAGAACAAGAGCGTTAATGATAAACCTGTGAATTGTAGCCGCACTACTGTCCGAGCTCCTGGAGGGGATGTGGTCACTTAGTGGTTAAGGCGTTGGACTGCCAATTGTAAAAAGTGAATTCAAATCCCAGGTCCACCAAGCTGCCACTGCTGGGCATCTGAGGAAGGCCCTTAACCCTCAACTGTTCAGTTGTATAAAATAAGTTAGCTCTGGATAAGGGGGTCTGCCAAATGCAATAAACGGGTTTGAGTCTTGGGCTGGCAATACCACGACTGAGGTGCCCTTGAGCAAGGCACCGAACTCCCCCCAACTGCTCCCCGGGCGCCGCAGCATAAATGGTTGCCCACTGCTCCGGGTGTGTGTTCACGGTGTGTGTGTTCACTGCTGTTTGGATAAGTTAAATGCAGAGAATGGGTCACCGTACTTAGCTGTATGTCACGTCACTTTCTTTCACTTTCTTTAACTTTCTTTCTAATTGTAAACTACTGCTTACAACCTGAAAACAAACTGAAACCTTCTGACCAGTAAAGATCCAGTATTCAACATCACTATGATTTTTGTATGAATGCCTTATTAATTCTTTATCGTTAATGTTTTGATTTTATTGACACTTTTCAACTGAAGGGACTAAAACTTGAGCACTGAATAACTGACCAAACATAAAGTAAATAAATGACTAATGTAAGCAGTGTTGAGGATATTTGGTGGTAAATAAACGCTCAGCAGTGAAGTCACTGTTCTCCCTCTGAGACGCCAAGATAGCGGGAAGTTCTGAATCACTGAACCACAAAAAATTGTTTGTTTTTTTTTAGTTAAGTATAGCTGCGATATAAGTTCACACTCAACCAGGGTGTTTGTAATTCACTAAGAAATAAAATTTATCCACAAACAGAGGCACATAAAGTAGACGCTCGTATACAGTTAACTGATCTAACAAATGGAATCAAGTGATTGGTTGTGACAAAAACCTTCAAAAACCTTTATGCAAATTTATACAGCAACTACATCGCATTGTCCAGTCAGATGAAACAAATCCTTCCTTATCATAAAAAAAAATATATATCACGATTAAAAAAAAATAAAAAATAATAATAATAAATATATAATAATAATAATAATAATAATAATAATAATAATAATAATAATAATTTGTATTGCTAATAAACAAAAATAAATAAAACTGAAAAGCAGAAAAAAAATTAAAAATTAATTTTGTTCATTTCACAAATTTAAATATTTTTAACATCAAACCACTTACTTCCACTCATGTCAGCATATTATGACATAATTGATCATGGTACCGATATTTTAGCATCTTATCTCCCAGCCGAGATACGATAAGTACAGCTATTTTTTTTTATTTTTTTTTATTGTACAGTTGACTGAGTGCATGTTATCTTTTACAGCTGTAAATAAGACAAAAGAAAAAAATAATAAAGAAATAACTATTTTACCCGAAAAGTTCCCGCTGCTATCTGCGTGGCTTCTGATCGATTACAAAAATGTGTCAGCGGTGTAACATGATCGATTTTGCAATAAGTCGCAAAAATACAACGAGGTAACGAGATAGCATATTTGCTAATAATTATTATATCAAGGAGATATAAGTTAATACGTCATATTGCACTATAAAAACAACAAAGCACATGTATAAAGCTTTAAACCAATGGATTTATGTAAATCATTGGCACAAGACATTAGTGTTCATGAAAATGGGGGTATGGGTAATACGGTCTGTCTGCGTCTGCACCGAGCCATGAACAGTAAACAAACCTGAGCTGATGGAAGACTAAGATCATGTTTCTGAAGAAAAGGAGGTTTAAAGGGGATGAAAGCTGGCTTTTAAATCAGATATGTTGCTTGCGGTGTGGATGATCACATGGGTACAATGCGGGTCTGTTTTATCTCCTCTCTTTTCAGGTAACACCGTTTTCACCTTTTCTTTAAATTGTTTATACGTAGATTTTTTCTTCTACCCTTGTTTGCCCCTTTAGTGCTCATTTAGTGTTTCCAGCCGTCTGTGCGCTTTACCTTTTATGGAGTTTTGTGGGCGTCACTGAATGCAAATGAGCTGTACTGGATCAACATATGCACACAATTTTGAAGAACATCTTTAGAACATCTTTTTTAAATGATGCATAAAAATTTTCTTTGTTTTTGGCAATATCTGCGAAATATTTCAATAACGGTTCAACGGGTGGACGTGAATAAGATTTCCACAAACGTACACAAAGATCCGTCGCCAAATTTATGGTAGTTCAACTAGAATTAGCATTAGCTTGGACTACAATTCTGAAATATGTGAAGTTTTTAATTAATGATAAGAGCATTGAGGGTGAGTCTGTAAAATGTTTGACAAACAAACAAGCACCAGTTTTTTCACCAGTTTTCCCAGTCTGATGTCTGAGTGTACAGACTGATATCAGACGTCATGCCTAACGGTTTATTCATTAGCACAATGTCTATTCACAGCTTTCTTGCACAATGCACACACATGGTGAACTCAGTGTATAAACCAGTTGTGGGTTTGAGCCGAAATTGAGAATCCAGGATGCTGAAAGTAGGATAGCGTTGTCGGCACCATGAGCCAGGATTTTATTTTTTTTTTTTGCCGGCATTCAGCTTTGAGAATCAACTCTGTGGTTTTGGATATTTGGCCTACTTTGCTGCCTGGCCACCACAGACGGACCGGGACATACCAGCGCACTGACACCATGCAGCCAGTCACCTCATCTCTGAATCCACACAAACACACGCACAGGCACACACAAACGTGCACACACACACACACACACACACACACACACACACACACACACACACACACACACCACACACACACACACACCACACACACACACACACACACACACACACACACACACACACACATGATTTCTTTATAAGCAGGTTCCTGAAAGTTCTGGCCTCGGATACATCACCGCAATTATCTATGAACTGTTGCTGTAACTGTTGAAGTAGTTGCACAGCAGAAGTGCAATTTGTGTGTGTCTGTGTGTGTGTGTGTGTGTGTGTGTGTGTGTGTGTGTGTGTGTGTGTGTGTGTGTGTGTGTGTGTGTGTGTGTGTGTGTGTGTGTGAGTGTGTGTGTGAAGTCTTCCTGGTGCCGGTTTCTCTCACAGAAAATTCCACTGCTAAAAGCAGCATGGACTAACCTGAGATGATTTTATCAAGCTAGCATGAAGTAACTAATCTAAGAGGATTTTAGCTAGCTAGCATGGATTAACCTGAGAGAATTTTAGCTAGCTAGCATTAACTAACCTGAGAGGATTTTAGCTAGCTAGCATAGACTAACCTGAGAGGATTTTAGCTAGTTAGCATGAACTAACCTGAGAGGATTTCTAAGAGGATTTTAGCTAGCTAGCATAAACTAACCTAAGAGAATTTCTGATAAGATTTTAGCTAGCATGAACTAACCTGAGAGGATTTCTAATAGGATTTTAGCTAGCTAGCATTTGGTACCCAGACCGGATTTCTGACAAGATTTCAGCTTTTAGCATAAACTCGCCTGACAGGATTCCTCGCATTATTAGCTATTTTGAAGTATCCTGACAGAATTTCAGACAGAATTTTAAAACTGATAGCTAGCTAATGTGAGCTAAGCCAAACAAAACATTTGATCTTCACTTTTAGTGAATAGAACTGGTTAAAATGAGCTAACCTGATAGTATTACACTTCAAATTCATAAATGTTCATAATCTTTACAGTTAACATTATCCAACTGAGCTAACCTGGCAGGATTTTAGCTTACTAGTATGAGCTAAATAAGTTTTGGAAATCTACAATTATATGTCATGTTTCCTCCTTGTCTTTAGGATAATGAAGTTTAATCCACAACTGCACATATAAAGGTTCCTCCAGGTGTTCCTCACAGAATATCTACTGATTCAGAAGTGAATGAAGAGGCATTTTGGAATCTGTAAAATGGCCATCCGAGCGAGTGTGTGACAGCTAAATGACACGGTAACGCTAAAGTGCGGAGTCGGGCTATAAATATCTAGCAGATGCTCCATTCCAGCGTTAATGATGGACTACAGTAAATCTCCAGATGTACAGAGACACCACTGATCATCAATGAGAGGGAAAATGTGTGTGTGTGTGTGTGTGTGTGTGTGTGTGTGTGTGTGTGTGTGTGTGTGTGTGTGTGCGTGTGTGTGTGCGTGTGTGTGTGTGTGTGTGTGTGTGTGAGTGAGTGTGTGTGAGTGAGTGTGTGTGTGTGGTGGATTACAGAGCACTAATGTGTAAACCACACTTGAGGGAAGAGGGAATGAGGATAGGGGACCGTGGTCGGAGAAACCCTCATCTCGGGTGGTGGAGAGACTTCATGGTGCCTTGAAAAATGGTTTCTCTCAGCCACAATGCTCTATAGTCTTGTATAACGATGTACAATGTGGTATAATACATTATAACATTGTATAATGCTATAAAGTGCTGTATAATGTTGTTTAATGATAAATACACCAGAGTATAATAATGTATCATGATGCATAATGATGGATAATGCTGTACAGTTCTAGATAGTTCTGTATAGTACTGTATAGTGTTGTATAGTACTGTATAGTGATGTATAGTGATGTACAGTATTGTATAGATCTGTATAGTTCTGTATAGTGCTGTATAGTACTGTAGTGCTGTATAGTTCTGTATAGTTCTGTATAGTGCTGTATAGTTCTGTATAGTGCTGTATAGTACTGTAGTGCTGTATAGTTCTGTATAGTGCTGTATAGTACTGTATAGTTCTGTATAGTGCTGTATAGTACTGTATAGTGCTGTATAGTTCTGTATAGTGCTGTATAGTACTGTATAGTGCTATATAGTTCTGTATAGTGCTATATAGCGCTATATAGTACTGTATAGTGCAGTATAGTATTGTATAGATCTGTATAGTACTGTATAGTGTTGTATAGTGCTATATAGTACTGTATAGTGCTGTACAGTATTATATAGATCTGTAGTGTTATATAGTGCTATATAGTACTGTATAGTGCTGTATAGTGCTGTATAGTTCTGTATCGTATCGTATAGTATTGTATAGTGCTGTATAGCACTGTATAGTGCTGTATAGTATTGTAAAGATCTGTATAGTACTGTATAGTGTTGTATAGTGCTGTATAGTATTGTATAGATCTGTATAGTGCTGTATAGTATTGTATAGATCTGTATAGTACTGTATAGTGTTGTATAGTGCTGTATAGTATTGTATAGATCTGTATAGTGCTGTATAGTATTGTATAGATCTGTATAGTACTGTATAGTGTTGTATAGTGCTGTATAGTATTGTATAGATCTGTATAGTTCGGTATAGTGCTGTATAATGATGAAGACTGCTATACAAAACTGTGAGGTTTAGAGTAAAAAGAGAGAGGGGAGAGGAGAGAGGAGAGAGACATTACCCAGAATCAGCAGTGAGATCCGAGTCAGTCTGCTGATAAAGGCCTGTCTTATGTTAATAAGGGGGTGATAAAGACGAGCTGTCAGTGTGTGTGTGTGTGTGTGTGTGTGTGTGTGTGTGTGTGTGTGTGTGTGTGTGTGTGTGTGTGCGTGTGTGTGTGTGTGCGTGCGTGAGGGAGAGATGAAAGATTGCGTACCTAAGCCAAACTGCTGACAGAGTAAATTAGAGAGGTGGATGAGGGATAAAATGCGAGAAATGTCTGCATGTAAAAGCTTTTAAAAGGTTGCGACTGGGGAAACTGTCAGAAAGGGGAACCCCCTCTATGAAACACACACACACACACACACACACACACACACACACACACACACACACACACACACACACACACTCACACAGAGTGCCATGTAACACAATGTTCAAACTGTAATACATGCTAATAAACACATTAAATACAGTTACAGGCTAGCATGAGGTCAAATCTGTGCAGAACCTCATACTCACATCCACATCCATGCACAGCCACGTCTGTGTATGCTGTAGCTTAGACTGTGTTCTAGACATTTGAGAAGACTTTTACATTGCCCTAGCAACCATAGTAAAACACCTTGATAAACATCAGAAGCTCATGAAGCTAGGAAATGAATTCTTTACCAAAGACCTAGATTTTCAGACCTGTCGAAGGGTGTTAGCTAATTGTAGGCTGTCCATCATACTACAGGGTGGTCTGGAGGCTAAATGTCAGTAAACAGGAAGTAGTAAAATGTCAAAAATGATAGCTACAACATTGCTAGTGCAGTTTCCATCCTGATCCATCTACACTGATCAACTCCTTTGACATTTACAGCATCCTGCTTTGTCCAAAAGGTGAATTATAAGTGTTTTTGAAGGAATTTTAGGAAGTCCTAACCGATCCTAGCACAGGAAGTGGAAACAATTCAATTCAGTTCATTTGTAAACTCTGTTAGAAAAAAAAAACATTGTCACAAAAAAGCTTTCACATATCAGGAGATTAGAACCTGAGGAAGACCCAAGGAAGAAACCTTGGCTCAGACCGGATGACAGCAAAGCGCAGGCTTATTAGCCGTTCCACAGGTGTAGAAGAGTAGAAGTGTAAAGACAATGTAATTAGACGATGTTCATGACTGCAGTAGCAGGTATTAGGTACAGATTTACAGCATCTGCAGTGAGATTAACACTGAAGCAACATGAGTCTCGGTCGTGAATGTTTTGGCCATTTTTTATGGTAGTGGTGATCTTTAAGAGTACACAGATGGAAATTTGGACATGAGCAGGAACAGATATTTGTGGCACGAGAGCGGAAATTTGTTAAAATTCAGACCGACATCAAGAAAGTGAAAGTGATACACAGTGCTTCCTTAATCACGAGTGTATTGCTACATGTAAAACACATGATGAGTGACTGGGCTGCCTTACTGTACGTAAAAAATCGAATCGTTTCATCATGGATTATCTACTGAATTCTTGAATCTGATTGGCCAGAGGTTGAAGCATCTCAGCAAATCCCAGGTTTGTGTTAATGTGTTTGTTTTAATACATTATAATAAATATAGGAAGAATGCTAGAAATAAACTAATTATGTAAAAAAAAAAAAAAAAAACAGCTATGGAAGGAGTCTCCAGTGTCAGTGGAGAAGCTGTACGGGTTTTTTTTAGCCACTGTAATGTAAAAGAGAATTTGTATTAGTAACTGGATAAATTTGTACAATGAATCATTTCTTGATAACTAAAAGAAATAGTAAATTGTGGTATAGGAGGAATAAAACACTTGGGAAAATAAACTCTGCTTTATGGTGGTAGCCTAGTGGTTAAGGTGTTGGGCTACCAATCCGAAGGTTGTGAGTTCGATTCTTACGTCCACCAGGCTGCCACTGCCGGGCCCCTATGCAAGGCCCTTAACCCTCAATTGCTCAGTTGTACAAAAATAAGATAAAATGGTATTCGCTCTGGATATAAGGGCGTCTGCTAAATGCCGTAAATGTAAATGTCATAGCAAGAATCTATGGAGCAAGTATCGATGCGAACATTAACACTCGCTCTACCTGTTATGATGATCTGAACTTTGCTATGCTTTTGGAAACCCGGACTTTAATAACATGGACGGCCGATCCACCAAACATCGACGACATCCAGCTGGCTAAAAGTCCAAATCTTTACAAGAGTGTATCAGAATGATTTATTTCATGCTGTTATTAAACTTTTGTTTATTACAAATGGACTAAAATTAGTTTGGGATTTCATTTAGAAAGGCTTCCACCAGGCTGAAGCTGGTCTGAAACCTTAATAAAGCTTCTTGTTAAGTCCCTTCTTCTTCTTCTTCTTCTTCTTCTTCTTCTTCTTCTTCTTCTCTGTTCTTCTTCTATAGGTTTGTCTGGCGTAACATAACACTCTACAGAGCATGGAACCAAATTGGAACCACATGCTGCTCGAGTCTGAACCTCTGCTCGCGATGCTAACTCGTCATAAAATTAACTCTGTTCGTTTTTTTTAGATACACGAATCCACTGTAATGAATCCATCGTGGTTTCTTATTAGAAAAGTTTTCATGTCCATAAAACACTCACCCCGAGATGCGAACAGAATAGGATCACTCCGCATGGTGAAGTCGATCACATCTACCCGAGCGTCCAGACGCCTGCTTTCATCCAGTCCAGCCCAGAGAGACCGGCTACGCTTCTGCTCTTTGACGAAGAAAACTTTCTTCTCTCTTCTCTCCTCCTCTTTTCTTTTCTTCCCTCCTTCTACCACGTCCTGCCCTGACACCGTACGATCTCCTCCTTTGTTTCCTTAAAGAACCTCAAATCTTTGTCAGTTCCCAGGCGCTGTGAACAGACCTTTCCTTCTTTTTCTCTCCTTCTTTCTTCCTTTTTTTTTCGGCACACTTTCTGTGCCTTCCTTACTGTGCAAACACCACTGGCTAAAAAGCAACACCTCTCTCTTTCCTTCTCTCTCTCTCTTTTTCTTCCCCTCCCCTTTTTCTCCACCCTCGAGCCTCTCGAGTTCTCCTCCTCCTTATGTGTGTGTGTGTGTGTGTGTGTGTGTGTGTGCATGACCGCCTACAGCATCTGTAGTGTAGTGGCACACTTTATTTTTAAAGCGGTGTTTATTTAAAATAACCTCAAACCTCACACATGTTCTGAGAAGGAGAAAAAGCTCCTGGTGTTAATTACAGCACTGAAGCAAATTCCCTACAAAGAGAACAAAGCCTCAGCCATGACAGATGTGGTGTGAAAAACAAATACCTCAATGTAAACTGGGATCCTGGGGGGCTTGAGGTGACCACAACCTGTCATTCACATCCAATTGTGATTTAGGGTAAAGACAGTGATGTACATTTATTATAAATGATTCAACCTCAGAGTGCTGCTTATTCTTATATATACAGTATAATTCTGTGTCCATCGTTATTTCCACAAAAAAACTAAATACGTTTGAAACAATGACATAAACATTTAAATGTCATGCTTGTAATCGCAGTCTATAATCATCGCCAATGACACTTTCCTTGACAAATAAACGACATCATAACATCGATACTGGTATAAACACAGTAGACCTTCAATGGAAGTGTCTGAATTAATACTAATTATATTTATAAGCAGCGTCACTGTGGCTTAGCGGTTAGCATGTTCGCCTCACACCTCCTGGGTTTGGGTTCGATTCCCGCTTCCGCCTTGTGTGTGTGGAGTTTGCATGTTCCCCCCGTGCCTCGGGGGTTTCCTCCGGGTACTCCAGTTTCCTCCCCCGGTCCAAAGACATGCATGGTAGGTTGATTGGCATCTCTGGAAAATTGTCCGTAGTGTGTGAGTGTGTGAGTGAATGAGAGTGTGTGTGTGCCCTGTGATGGGTTGGCACTCCGTCCAGGGTGTATCCTGCCTCGATGCCCGATGACGCCTGAGATAGGCACAGGCTCCCCGTGACCCGAGAAGTTCGGATAAGCGGTAGAAAATAAATGAGTGAATAAACGAATTTTCATAAGCTAAATATACATGTATATTTTATTTTGGATGGATGGATTGATGCCCTTTATCTATCAGACCTCCTCCCAGGTACAGTGTGAGGCCCTGTAAAGTGTCACTACATGAGGATGAGGCGTGCCTGTGGTTCCACACTAATGCTCGAGCTCCTCTGTGTCTCCGCAGGAGATCTGTCTCCACTCCATCCGTCACTCAGCACGTTGGACTAGAGCACCGAACTGCTCGGTTATTAAAGTAAAGCGTTTCACCACCGACTGGTTTCACAACCTGTCTGTCATCAGACTTACGGAACTAAAAAACCTGTCCGTCCTCCATCAACTGAATATTTCTCATTCTTATCAACCCCCAGCTTCAGGGGGTATCAGTGACGTGTTGGGATGGGGGGTTAGTCTAAGGTACAAGGTGAATATCTGCTCCTCACACATGACCAGACTGTTTAAAAGAGCTACATGTTAAAAAGCTAAATGCTCATTGTGTGTTACAGCCTAAAAAGCCCACACCAGGATTAGAACCAAAGATCTAATCTCCAAAGTGACTGACAGAAGGTTCTCTGGAAGATGAGTCACGTCTTCATTGGTTCTTTCTTGTTGCTTTTTCCGGCGTCCGACAGACGTAGTCTTAAATCCTACGATCCTACTCGTGTACTTATGTAATGAGGATGTCGTCTGTAACGGCATTAATGATGGTTTAGAGGGACTTTAACTCAATGGTGAAACCTTAACGATCCCATTTTATGTGTCTTTGCCCAAATTTCTCTGGATTAGTGGAATACTAAACAAGTCAAATCCACACGTGCAGATTAGACAGGTTTTCCTCCCTCTGACCATCGGCGCTTGAAGTGCGTAATAGCTGAACAGAGTCCTTAGATGGAAAATCATCATCGATGGGAATCGTTTGTACCCACCACATGTTATGGTGTTTAAGGGTGTTTTCACACATATGCCCCTTTTCCACCGAGGCAGTTCGAGTGCTGGTTCGGAGCCAGAGCCTAATTTAGAACCAGTTCTTTCTGTTTCGACCGCCAAAGCACCGGCTCTGAACCAGGAAAAGTGGTTCTTAAGTAGCACCAAAACGTTGCTGGTCTAGACTTAAGAACCGCTTGCGTCAGGAGCTGTGGGCGGGGCTACTGTTAGCGCATTTGATAATGTACCTTAAGTATACTAACGTTTAATACACTTTTACTTTACCGCGATATGATACATTATCAGCACACATGATAGTAGGTAGCTACATGCTAAGGCTAAACTTTTTTCTGTGTTAACGATAAAATAACGTTATGTACTTTATCGATAACAACCTCCGTTTATACAGATTACACGGAGCCGCACGTACACGTTTTATTCGCCGCGTTTGGATGTTAATGTAGGTTCACAAAGCCATGAGCATTGACGGTAAAGCGACATCCGCCATCGTTGTTGTGTTTGTGTTTGCCGCCGCTGCACTAACGTCGCTGGGACACGTGACACGTATACAGTGACGTCACACTCGGCGCTGTGATGCTCTCTAGAAAGGCAAACCGGTTCTTAGAAGGTTCGCCAGTGGAACCAACTTTGAACCAGCACCAGCGCTAGCTCTGAACCAGCACCCGGTTCTTTCCGGTGGAAAAGAGGCATTAAAGTATTTTCCAGGCTCCATGGTTGTCTCGTTTAAGAGTTCGGTGGCAAGCGAACATTGTTTTCGAACCCAGGAACAATCCAGAAAACCGATCCCACGTCCTCTGGAAAACGGTGGTCTTGGGTTCACTTCTACTCTCTCAGCTCCACACACCGAGCTCCACCATGATCGTTTCAGCTCGTCACATTACTTCCTGTTTTCGGTTTTATAATAAACGTAAATGAGCTGTTAGGTCACTGAATAAGGTGGAACGAGTACTGCAAGGTTTATTACTTCACCCGAGTGACGATGCTCATCAGGATGAAGGGTTCCGATGTCACCTTAATCGTACATCGTCCTTACGTACGATTTGATCTCTAACGCCGTTTCCTGGCTGCTTGACTTGACAACAGCGAATCAGGTCGACTTCATAAGCAGGACGCCTCTCATATCATCAGTCGTGTTGTGTTATTATTGTGTGATATACGGAACACAAGGATATACGCATATACGCAAAGAGCGATAATGTATATGTGAAAGAGTAAAAGGTTCTAGATGAGATTCCCTACAATGCTAGCCTTGTTTCTCCTCAGCTGACGCAAAGGCAAAAGGAAAATCGGAGATGGAGAAGCAGGTCACGTTGTTGTTTGAAACCGAATCCTCTGTCGTTCCAGAACTCTTTCGCAAGAAGGTTTATGTGTCCTAAGCGCCTAAACGGCCCACGCTAAATAAGCACTGTGCACAAAGAGAAACAAACACGCGCGGATGAAAAAGGAAGGGAGGGAAAATGATCATTAGAGAAAAGAGGAATGGAGAAAGACTTGTGTTGACTCTCCATCTCTTGCAGCTCTTACCCTGGTATTCGAGGCACGCCTTTCAAAACACTGAATAACTCACAAACCCTTTCTACTGCACGCCAGCACTCACGCCACCTGCACGGCATTCTGGAGCTTGTGTATGTGTGTGTATGTGTGTGTGTGTGTGTGTGTGTGTGTGTGTTAAAGATGGGGGTAAATTTGGGGGGGGTCCACTTTAAACAAACTCCACACCAATGACACATAGAGCAGGGCGGTGCTCAGTCTCCACTCGTTCCCTTGTTCCCCTACTCCCTTTAAAGCTGCTCGAGGAGTCCTGTATTTGTTCATACCACCGGTCACATTATTGTGTCGAATTATTAACAAAAACACAGCCATTTAGAGCCTTATACAAAAATCTACCTGATTAAAAAAACAACAACATTAAAGCCACCGTTGTTCAAGTACAGAATCAAGTACACGAACGACAAAACTCCGACTTGTCACGACGAATTTCAGTGTCTTTTAAAAAGAGAAAATAAAGTAACAGATGATCATTTTGGGCTTAGCGGTTAGCACGTTCACCTCACACCTCCAGGGTCGGGGGTTCGATTCCCACCTCCGTCTTGTGTGTGTGGAGTTTGCATGTTCTCCCTGTGCCTCAGGCATCTCTGGAAAATTGTCCGTAGTGTGTGTGTGTGTGTGTGTGAATGAGAGTGTGTGTGTGCCCTGTGATGGGTTGGCACTCCGTCCAGGGTGTATCCTGCCTCGATGCCCGATGACGCCTGAGGCTCCCCGTGACCCGAGAAGTTCGGATAAGCGGTAGAAAATGAATGAATGAATGATCATTTTGCTCTTTTCTTCTTATCACATAAACATGCTTGTGATCTGTTTAACCATTTAATGCCTGGTGTAGGAGTTGGTTAGGCTGAGGTGTTTTTTAGGAAAGCTGTAAATCACCTCCAGACCACTTGGTAGCACAGTCACGTGAATGTCAGAGCGGTCCATGAGGGAACAAGATGCCTGAAGGCTCCATGGAGTGGGATGCACTTATTTCCAGGGATTTCAGAACCGCGTAACAGATATTGCGTCATCGCTTAGGCGTGGCCTATTTGATAATCTAACCCTAACCGTAGTTTTTGGTTGTTTATTTGTTTTCTAAAATAAATCTACCTGTATGACTCTTTTGTCCTTCGTAGTATGCTGTTTTTTTAAAGAAGCCGTTTTTCCAAGACCTCCGGAAACACGCCCACTTTACGTCGAGGTAACGAAACCCCTGGAATTTAGTGAATGCTTCCATGGAGCGGGAGACAGGATGGCCGACAGTAAAAAAAAGTTCAACCAGAGAAGATGTTTGACAGAAAGAAAGGTCGAACGAGAAAGTAAGAGGTTCGTCTCAAGGTTTCTTCTCCATCTGGTCGACGCCGTATAACGTTCCGAGTGCCATACGAAATGTTACCAAAGTGCGCAGATCTGATCTCTTTAAACACTATCAGAGATGTAGCACTAACGTGTCCTGATACGTGGGATAGTGTGGCTCATTGGCTAAGGTGCTGGATTACAGATCAGAAGGTTGTGAGGTTAAATCCCAGGTCCACCAAGCTGCCACTGCTGGGCCCCTGAGCGTGATTTAGACTTTTTTAAATGCCGGTTAAAATGCGTTCTGTTCAACATCATCTGCTTACTCTGTTTTTTAAACCAATTACATTCTACACTCTCGTACTCTCATCCTCCGTGTGTCCAGCTGCGACTCCCAAAAATGTCTCAACCTCCTCCTCCCTGTGGACGCGCCTTTAACCACACTACAGCGACCTCCGTTTCTCTTATGTATGTTCATAACAGTTTAACACACGACAGCTATAAAACACACAGAACGACACGCCTGGGTCACTGACCTGGAAGTAAAACTGCTAGCTATTTTTGTCTTCGCCGCTATACAATAGGGCTGGGCGATACGGCTGAAAACTGTATCACGATATCGGTATTTTTTAAGACCCATTTAAAATAAGGACCAGAAGAAAAATATATTAGATTTAAACCTTTTTATTGTAAACTTCACCTTCCTCTGATCAGAATCCCCTCAGATATTAAGGCAGAAATGTCACCAACCAGGAAACCTCCACTAATTATAATGTAAACATGAGTCTAAAGTCACAATGAACACTTAACTATTATCTCTTAACATTTAAGGTGCAAAATGAAAGAAAATGTAAGAAACACTTAGTGTAATAGCGGTGACGACGGTCTTGCATAATTAGCAGACGACGTTGGTGTGACTACGGTCAGACTTATAATATCCATAAAACTGCCATACTGGCGCACCGACGTTTCCTCTTTTATTTATAATTTCCTCGCTCGCTGCAGCTCATTTCCTGCTCATCAGTCGCCGGTTACTGAAGAGGAATCCAGCAGACCGGCACGACACGACGATATGGTGCAACTGAACATGATACTGTTACATGATTGGCTGTTAGCGTGTCACTCCCTACGTTGCTAGGTTACCACAGAGCGAGTGCCTTCGTTAATGCAACCAAACTCGCTTCGCGACCTCAGTTTTCTTCTGACGAAGAATAAAAAATATCGAACGTTTTGTCGAACACATTTTTTTATTGATATCGATCACGTGTCTATCGCGATACATATCGTTATCGTTTTATCGCACAGCCCTACTATACAATATGCGCTTCTTTTTTTTTCCTTCTTTCTTTTGACAATAATAACCCAGATGGTATTTATTATAACTTTTTCCTGATACAGAAACCTTGACTATCAGCTGATCTTTATAGCCATATTTGATGATATTTGATGTCTTTCCAAAAAATAAATCCATTAAAATTCTGTAAAAAAGTCTAATCAAATCAAACCAGTCTCTTTATACGTAAACTTGTCCAAATGAATTCTACAGTCAATTCATTCAGCCGATTCTAATCTTGTTCCGATTTGTTATCCGATCCGATCCGATATCTGATTGACTGATGAACGTGTACTGGATCCACACGATCTCTAATCATAGTAAAAGGTGATCTTTTGGATTTGGATCTCGGTACAAGAATTCCATCATACTTTGTTTTCCTTTAATCCTCACCATTAGCGTGTTTTGTTTTAGACGCTGAATTAAATCCACGAAACCGTGATGCGTTTTTTGTTGCTGGCGCACAGTGGAGCTTTCTTCAGCAACACGGCGTGTCCTCCTGCTTGTTGATTTATTGATGAACTTGCGAATTAGCGGTTAAAACATCTGCCCCTGGAACTAATCATCTGTTTTCAGAAGCGGAGCCTGACGCGGAGCCGACATGTTCGGGCGCTTCTCTTCGTGCCTTGAGGAGTCACGGAGTCAGTCGGATGTCAAGTAAATACGTAAAGAGGTTTGCTAGCAGTTCTGACACAGAACTAACACAGAAATAATGTTGGAAATGATATTCTCCCTTTCTCGCTCTGTTTGCAGTACACGCCCTGCACAGACAAATTATTCACATGGAGGAATAAAAAAAATCTACAAAATGACTGACATTCAAGCAGCTGAATCTTTTAGCTTGTGTTACTAAGACTGAGGGCGTGATAATAAAAGGGATTAGAGCTAAAGGACGGGGCAGCGACTGTAATGCTAACTGTAGAGACTAATGACAGAGCTTTATGTATCTCTTTATGTATCTCTTTATTCCTCTCTCTGTCTCTCTCTCTCTTTTCCTCTCTCTCCCCCCTCTCTCTCTAGCTCTATTTCTCCCTCTCTCTTTCCCTCTCTATCTATCTCTCTCTCTCTCTCTTCCTTTCTCACTCTCTCTCTGTCCCCCCACCTCTCTCTCTCTCTCTCATATATATATATATATATATATATATATATTTATATATATATTTATATATATTTATATATTTTTATATATTTTTTTTCTTCCTCTCTCTCTCTTCCTCTCTCTCTCTCTCCCTCTCTCTCTCTCGTATATATATATATATATATATTCTTCCTCTCTCTCTCTTCCTCTCTCTGTCTCTCTCTCTTTTCCTCTCCCCCCCCTCTCTCGCTCTATTTCTCTCTCCCTCTTTCCCTCTCTATCTATCTCTCTCTCTCTCTTCCTTTCTCACTCTCTCTCTGCCCCCCCCCTCTTGTATATATATATTTTCTTTCTCTCTCTCTCTCTCTCTCTCTCTCTCTCTCTCTCTCTCTTCCTCTCTCTCTCGTTCTATTTCTCTCTCTCTCTTTCCATCTCTATCTATCTATCTCTCTCTCTCACTCGTATATATATATATATACACATCCTGTCTCTTCCTCTCTCTGTATCTCTCTCTCTCGCTCTATTTCTCTCTCTCTCTTTCCCTCTCTATCTATTTCTCTCTCTCTCTCTCTCTCTCTCTCTCTCTCTCTCTCTCTCTCTCTCTCTCTCTCTCTCTCTCTCAGGAATAAGCTCATGGGGTGAAACACTCTATTCAACTCTATAGATTACACCAAATGTTAACAAATCTTGCTCCTGCAATTTAAAAGTAATAATTTATTTAATTAAGACGAGGAAATAAAACGTAGTGTTTACTCCGAGTGGCCCAGTGTTACTAAAGGACTGTAATGTATTTGATCTCATTATCATATCGCTTTAATTATAAACAATACTCCAGCTAATCAGAGGACTTTATCTTCATCCGACACTAAATCGGCCTCCGAGCTGCTGACTGAAACAAAAGAACTGAAAATACGCTCAGTCTGATGACGCTAATTGCCTCAGTGCCAGAGTCAGGTGAAGGATCTGAGGTGAGGACGTGAGGATTTGACCCCGAGGCAAACGTGAGTACAGAGCGGAGCGCTGGCGCTTATCCAGAACACTCGAGCCCTCAGGAAGGAAGGAAAGAAAGAAAGGAAGGAGGGAGAGAGGGAGGGAGGGAAGGGAGAAAGCGAGGAGAAAGAAAGACTCTGACTGAGACATGTTTCTCTCCTGTAACACACCGGCTGCTGTGTGACTGGAACAGGGCTGGAGATTGTTTCTTCTCAAACACACACACACACACACACACACACACACACAGTATCAGCGACGAATGAATGATGAAGAACAGCTCAGCATTCCAACAAGACTTACGTGTTTAAGACCCACCGAATC
>NC_062525.1:3092999-3127999 GCF_022655615.1 Tachysurus fulvidraco
ACCATAATCACCATCATCATCACCACCATCACCATCATCATCACCATAATCACCATCATCATAATCACCACCATCATCATCTCCACCATCACCATCATCATCACCACCATCACCATCACCATAATCTCCTTCATCATAATCACCACCATCATCATCATCACCATAATCATCACCACCATCATCACCATAATCACCATCATCATAATCATCACCATAATCACCACCACCATCATCATCATCACCATCACCATAATCATCACCACCATCATCACCATAATCACCATCATCATAATCATCACCATAATCACCAGCATCATCATCACCATCACCACCATCATCATCACCACCATCACCATCACCACCATCATCATCACCATAATCACCATCATCATAATCATCACCATCACCATAATCACCATCACCATCATCATCACCACCATCACCATCATAATCATCACCATAATCATCACCACCATCATCATAATCATCACCATAATCACCACCATCACCATCATAATCACCACCATCACCATCATCATCACCACCATCATCATCACCTTCATCACCACCATCACCAAAACTGGAGCTTGTTTGTTATCAGCTCATGTATTGTGCTAAATCTCTCAGCGGGGGTTTTTCCCCAGTTGCCCAATGATGATGTCATCACAGCTGGCAGAAGTCGATATGTTTGGGAGAACGGAGCCAGCTGTCAGGCTATCTGCTTCCATCGAGATTAAATATCTCAGCACCAGGAACACTTTAGCACCCATAATCACGCGGGCAAAGTCACGGCATTGCGGCTAAATAAACCAGTGTGTAGGTTGTTCAGAGAGACGCCTGAAACGAGGCGTGTACGAGCACGATCGCGCATACAAGCACGGCCCTGTCTGGACCCGAAGCGCCGGAGACGGAGCGAGGACTCGTCCTGACGTCCCGCACGGGGCTTTCGGGCACATTTAACACGCTTTTTCTGTATGATTTACGACGCCACGTTTCGCTCCGCAACCCGCTGCTTTTCGGTGATGAATTTCTACCAGAGTGTGAGAGATATGTCAAGGAGCTGATATTAAAAAAGTTTAGTGAAATTTATAACCATGACCTCTGAAGTAAAATAAAAAGATTGAATTATTCAGAAAATAATTTCATACCATTTTACTGCGGTCTGTTTTAAATTTGAATCTAATCTGATCGAGAACCGAAACTTTAGACTTCTGAAAATCCTGCGATGAAAGCGTAGATTTTATTTACACGCATTAAAAATTAATTAAATTAAACGCACTACATATATTTGGCTCGTGTTTATTGTTTATTTATAATATTATTAATATATTTATTGCTGATTATCGCTGCTTTATTAACATCGGTATCAGTCAGTAGACATTTTAGAAACACTAAGTCAGTAGTTTAGCCTGAGTGCTGAGTTAGTGATATAAACATACTGAACCATGTGTACAGGTCCTACGTTGTTGTGATCGTATTTTACAGCACGGTGGAAACTTTTATCCTAAGTCAAAAGTTCTTCTGAAACATAAATCAGTTCTCTTCTCCTTCTTTGCTACAGGAATCTTGGGTTTTTGGGACACACCCCTAACAAATTCCCAACTGGCTATTGATCAAAGGTTCTCTCCTGGACCGAGCTGTGTCCAAACGCTTATCTCTGTTTTTCCACAAGATATCATATCCCTGGCGTGGGGGGGTGGGGGGGTGAACTTGGCCGGTCATGCTGGATTCCTTAAGATTATTTTGACCTGGTCAGACTGATGGTGTGTGACAGGTATGAAAGAGCAGGACACTGTCTCATTGTCTAAATGTCTCAGTGTCTAAATGTCTCATTGTCTAAATGTCTCAGTGTCTCAGTGTATCTGTTTTTCAGCGCTTCTGTGTCTCTGTGTTTCAGTGTCTCAGTTTCTCAATGTTTCAATGTTTCATGTTTCAGTGTTTTATGTCTCAGTGTTTCATTGTCTCAGTGTTTTATGTCTCAGTGTTTCATTGTCTCAGTGTTTCATTGTCTCCGTGTTTCAATGAATCGGTGTTTCATTGTCTCGGTGTTTCCATTGTCTCAGTGTCTCGGTTTCTCAGTGTTTTATGTCTGTGTCTCAGTGTTTTATGTCTCAGTGTTTTATGTCTCAGTTTCTCAGTGTCTCATTGTCTGTGTTTCAGTGAATCAATTTTTCAGTGTTTTATGTCTCACTGTTTCAGTTTTTTATGTCTCAGTGTTTCATTGTCTCAGTGTTTCATTGTCTCAGTGTCTCAGTGTTTTATGTCTCAGTGTTTTATGTCTCAGTTTCTCAGTGTCTCAATGTTTCATTGTCTGTGTTTCAGTGTCTCACTGTTTCAGTGTTTTATGTCTCAGTGTTTCATTGTCTCAATGTCTCAGTGTTTTATGTCTCAGTGTTTCATTGTCTCAATGTCTCAGTGTTTTATGTCTCAGTGTTTCAGTGTTTCAATGTCTCAGTGTTTCATTGTCTCAGTGTTACCATTGTCTCAGTGTCTTGGTTTCTCAGTGTTTCAGTGTCTCAGTGTTTTATGTCTCAGTGTTTCATTGTCTCAGTGTTTCATTGTCTCAGTGTTTCCATTGTCTCAGTGTATTGGTTTCTCAGTGTTTCAGTGTCTCAGTGTTTTATGTCTCAGTGTTTTATGTCTCAGTGTTTCATTGTCTCAGTGTTTCCATTGTCTCAGTGTATTGGTTTCTCAGTGTTTCAGTGTCTCAGTGTTTTATGTCTCAGTGTTTCATTGTCTCAGTGTTTCATTGTCTCAGTGTTTCAATGTATCGGTGTTTCATTGTCTCAGTCTTTCCATTGTCTCAGTGTCTCGGTTTCTCAGTGTTTTATGTCTCAGTTTCTCAGTGTCTCAGTGTTTCATTGTCTGTGTTTCAGTGTCTAACTGTTTCAGTGTTTTATGTCTCAGTGTTTCATTGTCTCAATGTCTCAGTGTTTTATGTCTCTGTGTTTCATTGTCTCAATGTCTCAGTGTTTTATGTCTCAGTGTTTCAGTGTCTCACAGTTTCAGTGTTTCAATGTCTCAGTGTTTCATTGTCTCAGTGTTTCCATTGTCTCAGTGTATTGGTTTCTCAGTATTTCAGTGTCTCGGTTTTTTATGTCTCAGTGTTTCAGTGTCTCAGTTTTTTATGTCTCAGTGTCTCGGTTTTTTTATGTCTCAGTGTCTCAAGTGTTTCAGTGTATCAAAGTCTCAGTGTTTCAGTGTCTCAGTGTTTTTATCCCTGATGTCAACACATTAGAGCTGAAAGTTTCTCAGAAATCCAGCAAACAGGAAGGAGCTCAGGGTGTGTCTCAGGTCAATTGTTCAATGAAGAAAGCAGCAGCATGAATTAGACCTGAAAAACTTCCTCTGGGAGATCCAAGAAGTGCTTACACACACACACACACACACACACACACACACACACACACACACACACACACACACACACACACACACAAATAAACACACATGCATCCAACCATTCGGCGTAAAAATAACTGCTGTAGCTTTTCCTTGCATTAACAATACAGCTACTGAAAAGCTTCTGAACTCGGGCCGAATTTACAATATAAGAATTTATCCCATAATAATAATAATAATAATAATAATAATAATAATAATAATAATAATAATAATAATAATAATAATAATAATCATGCTCTCATGTCCACAATGTTTGATTCATTTTTGTAAATCATTTAGTAAACACACCCTTGCTCCCTCCCTCCCTCCCTCCTTCTGTAGTGTGCCTTTTGTGGCTTGTCCCAATGTCCATCCCCCTACTGGGATAATCTCCTGTCTGATTGGGGTGTGTCCTCAAATCTGCCATCTGATCCCTCATTCACACATGGGGCCACGTCCTAAATCACACGCGACATCACATCAACAGTTACAGGGAACTTTCTCACTATTGTATTAGAACATTAGCATAAACATCCCCCATGTTCAATATACGCATGTAAATGAGACCAAGGCTACTCTGACTGCATGTTTTCACCACTGTCACTATACATGTTGTGTTATTTTTATCTTTATTCCACAACATCTTGCACAAATCCCTCACAATTTCTGTCTGTACAGATACAGGATTAAGTTAAATACATTTTTTTAAATACTATTATCCATCTTTTACTGCAGATTTACATACATGTTACACGCTTAGTTCTCCTTTACTGTACATACATGTTACACGCTTAGTTCTCCTTTACTGTACATACATGTTACACGCTTAGTTCTCCTTTACTGTACATACATGTTACACGCTTAGTTCTCCTTTACTGTACATACATGTTACACGCTTAGTTCTCCTTTACTGTACATACATGTTACACGCTTAGTTCTCCTTTATATCAGATATTACATATAATATACATCGCTTTATATGTTCGCCACATAGGGTATAACCATAGTGTTATAGAACAATACACCTGACAGACAGACAGACAGATAGATAGATAGATAGATAGATAGATAGATAGATAGATAGATAGACAGACAGACAGACAGACAGACAGACAGACAGACAGACAGACAGACAGATAGATAGATAGATAGATAGATAGATAGATAGATAGATAGATAGATAGATAGACAACAGACAGACAGACAGACAGACAGACAGATAGATAGATAGATAGATAGATAGATAACAGACAGACAGGTAGATAGATAGATAGATAGATAGATAGATAGATAGATAGATAGATAGATAGATAGATAGATAGATAGATAGATAGATAGATAGATTTGGTCACACAATATTGAGTGTGTTATTATAGTACTGCCTTGTAGACGCTCTCTGCTGCGCGTGCCCGTCGGACCGACCACGCGAGAGCTCGTGCACGCGCGTATGCCGCCTATTCATCACGTCCCGTCTCTTTGTGCTCGTGTCCTATCTAAAAAGTGCACAAACGGACCCGGAAGTGCACTAAGGACCAAGTTATAGGTGTGTGTGTGTACAATGTAAAGGCTACAGGATGTATAGTGTGTTTATTAGTGTAGTAAACACACCAGACGGTGTAAACTAACACATCCGTTATAACGTACACTTACAATGGCTCTATATGATTAATGGGCCTCACCTTTACCGCTGTTTCCCGTCATATCTTTGTTTTATTCCGGGTTTAAAACCTCAGAGAGATGATGAAGAAGATGATGAAGAAGATCCAGCTCCACTGTTACTGTCTGTTCTGTTACACATTCAAACTGCAGCTCGTGCAGGACAGCGTCCCACCTCCAGCTGTCAACACACAGCAAAGTGACAAGTGCACCGGCCAATCACAATGCGCTGTCCCACGTGGGCTGACCAATAGCAGAGATGTAGGGGCGGGATCTATTTAGTATTCCTCATCTTTTATCTAAGTCTCCATAAATATTGGCACCTCACCTGTCTATCTATCTATCTATCTATCTATCTATCTATCTATCTATCTGTTTTTTCATATCTGTCTGTCTGTCTGTCTGTCTGTCTATCTGCCTGTTTGTCTATCTATCTATCTATCTATCTATCTATCTATCTATCTATCTATCTATCTATCTATCTGCCTGCCTATCTATCTATCTATCTATCTATCTATCTATCTATCTATCTATCTGCCTATTTATCTGTCTGTCTGTCTGTCTATCTATCTATCTATCTATCTATCTATCTATCTATCTATCTATCTATCTATCTATCTATCTATCTATCTGCCTGCCTATCTATCTATCTATCTATCTATCTATCTATCTATCTATCTATCTATCTATCTATCTATCTATCTATCTGTCTATCTCTCTATCTACCTATCTATCTGCCTGTTTGTCTATCTATCTATCTATCTATCTATCTATCTATCTATCTATCTATCTATCTATCTATCTGTCTGTCTGTCTATCTATCTATCTATCTGCCTGTTTGTCTATCTATCTATCTATCTATCTATCTATCTATCTATCTATCTATCTATCTATCTATCTGTCTGTCTGTCTGTCTGTCTGTCTGTCTATCTATCTATCTATCTATCTATCTATCTATCTATCTATCTATCTATCTATCTACAGAATGTATTATCAAACCCTTTCCTGTTGTCTATCCCTCTGGAGTAAAGCACTGCACACAATCCAGCTGTATAACACATTTATTGAAAGATGAACATTAGTTTATTTTAATTCAGTCCAGCAAAGCAAATGAAAAGAAAAAGAACAATATAAAGGTTCCTGTAACAATATTGTATTAAACCTTAATATTTCTCAACCTGCTGCACAGCAACAACCACATCAAAATCACAGCATTGGCCTAACGACGTATCTGTGGTTATGCAATTGTTAGTTCATCAAACAAACAAACACAACACACACACACACACACACACACACACACACACACACACACACACACACACACACACACACACACACACAATTCCGAATTGTCTGATTGGCATCTCAGTGTCTGGAGCTTTCATGTTACATTCATTGTGTAAACCAACACAAAGACATGTTTATAAACCAGAAAAAAACAAAAAGGAAGGGGGAAAAAAAGAAAAAGAAAAAATCTGGATAATTTCAATCAGCACAAAAAATATGAATCATAATCAGTAATGTGGCTCCTCTGCTTTCAGTGACACTGTTTATTTGTAGGGCTCTGAGCCAAAATTTTACATTCACACAGTCCAAATAAAACAGATTATCATAAAAACTTCTGGGTCCTGATTTTCACCTTTTCTCTGTTTTATCAAGAGTAAAGAGACAGAGAAGCAGACTGAACATCTGTATTTGACTAATCTGGCCTGATGTGACTTGCGCAAACACACACACACACACACACACACACACACACACACACACACACACACACACACACACACACAAAACTCCAACAGATGTTCAAATAAAGCAAACTTTCCATGCAACCCAACACAGAACGGTCCATCATGGAACCTTTCCTGCACAAATGTATTCACAAAAATGACAAAAATATATACGCCCTACCCTGTTAGAGAAAACATTTGGCCATGACATGACAGATGAGGAGGATAGATATTATTAAAATAAAAATTAAATCAAAAATCGATGTCACTCAAAAACATATTTTTTGCCAAAAAGTATTGTGTATTCACTCACAACGTTACACAAACATGACATGACTTATTCTATTGCTTTGCAGTAAAATATATTAAAAAGTCTAGATGAGGATATTGAACGATTTAAAGGAGCAGTCTGTAATATTCAGAGCCCTCTGCTGCTTGAGTGGTGAACTGCCTTTTATGAAAAAAGAGGCACAAAGTACTGGTTCGGGTCTTATTTCAGGGACGAAAAAAGTTAAAAGAGCAAAATAATAATAATAATAATAATAATAATAATAATAATAATAATAATAATAATAATAAGTAATCATTATTATCTATTTTTAAAACACTTGGCCAGCTATGTTAATTAAAAATGTTAAATTAAAATGCCCCTCGCAAACTGCCTTTTAAGGGCAAAAAGGGGCGTGGCTGAGAAGTACATCTAATTCAACCAGCTAATTTCAGGGTCAGAAGAAAAGAAACACTAGTCTTGAAAAAAGCCTCGAAAGCCGAGATCGTTTTTAAAAGATACTATTGCAAATGTTATTTTTTGCTAACGTTAGCTCTAAAGAAATATGATGATTACAGGTCCAGACACATTTCTTACAACACGACAAACCGCACCTTTAAAAGACGATCCGTCTTTACAGGATTTAAACTTAACCACAAAGGCATTTGATAGAATGCAAGCTACAGTTTGCCATTTATTTTGACATAAACGCTCATGCATTTTTGGAAAGATTATTAGAGATCGTATTAAACAGTCCCTCGTTTCACACCCGCTTAAGGCTTTGTCGTAAACCAGATTCGTAAATGAATTTAAAGCGAAATTAACCACCCAGGTACGAAAGGATGCGTGAGAACAACACAGTCTGAACTTGTTATAATTTCATGTCAATTCATCAGCATCTCATGCTCTAAGTTAGATATTTTCATATTGCACATACACAGATTGAATCGGAAACAGAGGACGAATCATGAACCGCGTCTCAAATGCTTATTGGTTTATAGACTTATCTATTAATTAATTTATTTATATAAAAATGTTGTAAAGCTACAGTGGAAGGTAAACATGGCGTGTCTCTTTCTCCCATGATGAAGTTCAAGGAGTTTTGCAGCAATAAGAGAGTAAAAAACATTCCTCACGTGTGAAGCGAACGTTAGAGAATAAATCCGATCTGACATAATGCAAAGAAAGAAAAGAAAAGCTGCAGTGTTTAGCTTATTGATGCGTCCGTCTAACTCACAATCTCGTACATCACAATCTCGCAGTGAAGCTACTGGAACAGGAAGGAAGAAAGGAAGGAAAGAAACATGGTAGGGAGGAAGGAAAGAAAGACAGAAAGAGGGACAGAAGAGAGGGAGGATGGGGTGGAGGAAAGAAAGAAAGAGCAAAAGAAAGAAAGTGCATTGTTAGATGATGTCTGAGTCACTGAACTTATGCTTGTAAGCAGCTAATACACGTCAGTTAGTGTGATGAATATCTAACGGGAGGAGGAGTCCCAGAGGTGAAGGAGGAGGAGTCCCAGAGGTGAAGGAGGAGGAGTCCCAGAGGTAAAGGAGGAGGAGTCTAAGAGGTAAAGGAGGAGGAGTCCCAGACGTAAAAGAGGAGGAGTCCCAGAGGTGAAGGAGGAGGAGTCCAAGAGGTAAAGAAGGAGGAGTCCCAGATGTAAAAGAGGAGGTATCACGGGGAAGAGGAGGAGTCACAGAACAGGAAGAGGAGGAGTCCCAGAACATGAAGAGGAGGAGTCAGAGAGGTGAAGGAGGAGTCACATTGGTGAAGGAGGAGGAGTCACAGAGATGAAGGAGGAGTCCCAGAGGTAAAGGAGGAGGAGTCAGAGAGGTGAAGGAGGAGGAGTCAGAGAGGTGAAGGAGAAGGAGACAGAGAGGTGAAGGAGGAGTCCCATAGGTGAAGGAGGAGGAGTCACCGAGGTGAAGAAGGAGGAGTCAGAGAGGTGAAGGAGAAGGAGACAGAGAGGTGAAGGAGGAGTCCCATAGGTGAAGGAGGAGGAGTCACCGAGGTGAAGAAGGAGGAGTCAGAGAGGTGAAGGAGAAGGAGACAGAGAGGTGAAGGAGGAGTCCCATGGGTGAAGGAGGAGTCACAGAGGTGAAGAAGGAGGAGTCAGAGAGGTGAAGGAGGAGTCACAGAGGTGAAGAAGGAGGAGTCAGAGACGTGAAGAAGGAGGAGTCACAGACATGAAGGAAAAGGAGTCAGAGAGGTGGAGGAGGAGTCACATATAGTCACCACCATTAAACCGTCAGTAAAACCAGTGTATTTATTAATTAATTTTCTGGTGTCCTTTGTGCCTTTCTTTATTCCTCCTTCACGGAAAAACAAACCAGTGTTTTTTTTAAGATTTAACGCACGCAGCATTTTCATCATGTCCGTCATCACGTAGCCGCCATTTTCAGCTCTCTGGGAGCTTTTATGGAGTTTTGTAGGTTTTGTGGCTAATAATAAAACGGACATCTGTGCTGAGACGAGGCATTCGATTCTCCTTGTCAGTGGTCATTTACAGGATGTTATGAAGTCAGATTTCTTTTTATTTCTGTTAGCTAACAAGCTAGCCAGCTAACTAACACGCGAGTATGTCGATTGATTTAAAGGTTAGACTTCGAGTGCAGCTTTGATCGCCGTCGAGAAGACGACCGCGAGTGGATGAGCAGATAAACGGCGTTTCCTTTGGCTTTTACAGGTCGGAGGTCAGAAAATAGACGGCGAGTCAGGATCGTCGAGTCGAAGGCAACAGGAATTGGCGGCTTCTGAGTTTATGCTACATGTCCAAAGTTTTGTTGTTTTTTATCCCAGTTGACACTTTAATAAAAGTGACGCCACTTATTTAATCATTTCTCACTACAACTCAAATAAAAGGAAATAATTTGTGTGAGATTTTACTGAGGATCCAGGAGAAGGAAGGTGAGGATCCTAAGATCCGGATCAGAATTTTTTTTTTCCTCAAAACAAACTAAAAACCAATTCAGAGAGACATTCTTCAGTTCACCTTTAATCCTTTCTTTCTAATTCTAGAGAACTGTATTCAAGTTTAACTAACTGGATGTTAAAGGTGGGGTCTCCGTTGTTTGAAAGCCAATGTTGACATTTAAAATCACCAAAACAAACACGCCCCTAACCTAAATGGGTCCCACCTCTGTTTTGATAGCTCCGCCCACACACATACACCAGACAAGTATAACCCAAGTATAACCTAGGCAAGTATTATGGCGGAACCTGTTGGGGCAGCTGACCTAGGGTATATTTTTGTAACAGTAGTACTGTGTGTTTTACCATGGAAGGTTTAACTCTGTTTCACGCGGAAAGAGACGGTCGACACCTAGAACCCGAGGCAGAGCTAATGTTAGTGTACCGTCGCTGCCGATAACATAGAAAAAAGAAGACTTCGAGCTTGTGCGCGTGTTTCAGGCACAAAGACTTGCAGTAACACAAGTAAGTGTATTGATTGATTCTCTCTGAACGCTCTCTCCGCCACATATCGACAAGACACGCCCCTTTCTGCTCATTGGCTACACGTTTGTTTTGTTTTTGTTTTGTTTGGCGGCCCGATTCAGTTTTCTGAAGCGTTTCTCAAACGACGGAGACCGCACCTTTAACTAACGTCCGATAAATAGACTTAAGCTAGAATTACAAGACAAACTGGGAAAATATATTAAAACTCGTATGACTGCGTGTGTTAATCAGCATTTACTGAAGTTCAGTTAAAAAAAAGAAGGGAAATGAATAAGAGGCAAGGCTTCTTTCTTAAGTTTATCTGGAAATACGGCGGATTTCATCAGTCGATCGTCTGAAATTATTCCCGTTAGATAATTCTGTAACGATTGTGGCAGGAAAATGAAGAGAAAAAATGTACGATGAGGACTGGATAAAACGGGCATGAAGCGATTTCTATAGCAACCACACACACCTACAGACACACACACACACACACAGTGTATAGACCCTTATTGCGGTTATCTGAACTGTGCGAGAGATCAGGGATCATGATCTTTCTCCATCACAACAGATATAACATGGCATTCGCACAGAAAGAAGCGAGCATGGCTAACACTGAGGCCGCGACGTGACGGCGTATAGAACACACTCCTCCATCGAACGTGGCGCAGTGGAATGGAAGCGCGTACATGGAGATGAACGTAGATATATTTTATATTATAGATTTATATATTTCACTCTCTCTCATCTCTGCATATATACGTAGACGGATCGAAGAGAAACTCCCCGTCTATCTTCTTTCTCGGTTCGCTCAGGGGCGGAGTCATCGTGGTGGAGTCGATGGTGTTGGAGGACGTGGTGGTGGTGGTTAGAACAAGCAAGCTTTTTTCTTCAGATCGTTTTTCTTCCACAGAGCCAAGCGGTCGAACTGCGCGATGGTCATCCCGAACACCTGGAAGAACTCTTCTGGAGACAGGTGTCTCTGAAAGGGAACAAAAAAGAGAACCAACAACAAGGATGAGTCAGAGTGTGGGCGTGGCCTGTCTGATTTGATTTAAATCACACCTAATTTGAATAATTACTGTGAAACTGTGAAAAAAATCAAACCAGAAGAAGAGATAAGTGGAAATAATGTCTTATATATTATTCATATAGCAAATTTGTTATTAATTTATTTGTTATTGAATTATCTGCGGGGGGCACGGTGGCTTAGTGGGTAGCACGTTCGCCTCACACCTCTAGGGTCGGGGGTTCGATTCCCACCTCCGCCTTGTGTGTGTGGAGTTTGCATGTTCTCCCCGTGCCTCGGGGGTTTCCTCCGGGTACTCCGGTTTCCTCCCCCGGTCCAAAGACATGCATGGTAGGTTGACTGGCATCCCTGGAAAAATTGTCCGTAGTGTGTGAGTGTGTGAGTGAATGAGAGTGTGTGTGTGCCCTGTGATGGGTTGGCACTCCGTCCAGGGTGTATCCTGCCTCGATGCCCGATGACGCCGGAGATAGGCACAGGCTCCCCGTGACCCGAGAAGTTCGGATAAGCGGTAGAAGATGGATGAAAGAATGAATGAATTATCTGCTAATTTGCATTTATTGACTGATCAGTTATCGTGTTGAATGTACACTGCCACCTAGTGGACGGATGTTTCAAACGTCTCTTTAACACGTCACTCTTTTTATTACATTGTGTCTCTAATATTCTACTTAACATTTTCCCCAAATTTACATGAATAATCTGGTAAAACTACACAAAAGTCTCATCACGGGATTGAGCTAGTAACACATTCATCACAACAAATTCATTCATTCATTTATCTACATCCTGATGGGATAAATCCGCCGCGTGACCTCTTTAAATAACGGCTCGTCTCACGCTTTCACGTCGCTGAGGAAAAAAGTTCGGCTCTGTGCTTCATCACCCGAGCAGCTTCTGTTATCTTTCACAGCTTTCTTATCTTTTTTGCCCTTTTTAACTTTGTCCTGTAGTCGACCAGACGTTTGTCCCTCTGTATCAGACTTCAGGGTGTCGTATTTCCCCCTCGCTACGGCACACACTCCTGTGGTGTTCGGTGTTTAGTCTCCTGACTGTATCTACCGAGCAGTTTTTGTTCAGTGTCTCTGCGTCCTGGTTTTGGGGTAACAGTGAGGTGTAGAGCTATGCGAACCTAGGGGTAACAGTGAGGTGTAGAGCGATGAGAACCCGGGGGTAACAGTGAGGTGTAGAGCGATGAGAACCCGGGGGTAACAGTGAGGTGTAGAGTGATGAGAACCCGGGGGTAACAGTGAGGTGTAGAGCGATGAGAACCCGGGGGTAACAGTGAGGTGTAGAGCGTTGAGAACCCGGGGGTAACAGTGAGGTGTAGAGCGATGAGAACCCGGGGTAAGAGCAGTGCACATCCTGACCGCTGTCCACACCCAGCAGCCTCCAAAGAGTTACAGTGCCTTGCGAAAGTATTCGGCCCCCTTGAACTTTGCGACCTTTTGCCACATTTTAGGCTTCAAACATAAAGATATAAAACTGTAATTTTTTGTGAAGAATCAACAACAAGTGGGACACAATCATGAAGTGGAACGAAATTTATTGGATATTTAACTTTTTTTCAAAAACTGAAAAATTGGGCGTGCAAAATTATTCGGCCCCCTTTACTTTCAGTGCAGCAAACTCTCTGCAGAAGTTCAGTGAGGATCTCTGAATGATCCAATGTTGACCTAAATGACTAATGATGACAAACAGAATCCACCTGTGTGTAATCGAGTCTCCGTATAAATGCACCTGCACTGTGATGGTCTCAGAGGTCCGTTTAAAGCCCAGAGAGCATCATGAAGAACAAGGAACACACCAGGCAGGTCCGAGATACTGTCGTGGAAAAGTTTAAAGCCGGATTTGGATACAAAAAGATTTCCCAAGCTTGAAACATCCCAAGGAGCACTGTGCAAGCGATAATATTGAAATGGAAGGGGTATCAGACCACTGCAAATCTACCAAGACCTGGCCGTCCCTCTAAACTTTCGCTCATACAAGGAGAAGACTGACCAGAGATGCAGCCAAGAGGCCCATGATCACTCTGGATGAAGTGCAGAGATCTACAGCTGAGGTGGGAGACTCTGTCCATAGGACAACAATCAGTCGTATACTGCACAAATCTGGCCTTTATGGAAGAGTGGCAAGAAGAAAGCCATTTCGTTTAAAGTTTGCCACAAGCCACCTGGGAGACACACCAAACATGTGGAAGAAGGTGCTCTGGTCAGATGAAACCAAAATTGAACTTTTTGGCAACAATGCAAAACGTTATGTTTGGCGTAAAAGCAACACAGCTCATCACCCTGAACACACAACCCCCACTGTCAAACATGGTGGTGGCAGCATCATGGTTTGGGCCTGCTTTTCTTCAGCAGGGACAGGGAAGATGGTTAAAATTGATGGGAAGATGGATGGAGCCAAATACACGACCATTCTGGAAGAAAACCTGATGGAGTCTGCAAAAGACCTGAGACTGGGACGGAGATTTGTCTTCCAACAAGACAATGATCCAAAACATAAAGCAAAATCTACAATGGAATGGTTCAAAAATAAACATATCCAGGTGTTAGAATGGCCGAGTCAAAGTCCAGACCTAAATCCAATCGAGAATCTGTGGAAAGAACTGAAAACTGCTCTTTACAAACGCTCTCCATCCAACATGGGCAACAATTTCAGTCTCTCGATGTGCAAAACTGATAGAGACATACTATACCCCAAGCGACTTACAGCTGTAATCTCAGCAAAAGGTGGCGCTACAAAGTATTAACTTAAGGGGGCCGAATAATTTTGCACGCTTCGTTCCACTTCATGATTGTGTCCCACTTGTTGTTGATTCTTCACAAACAATTACAGTTTCATATCATTATGTTTGAAGCCTGAAATGTGGCAAAAGTTCACAAAGTTCAAGGGGGCCGAATACTTTCGCAACTCACTGTAATCACATCCTAATAAAGTCCGACCTCATGAGCAGACACTGGAGTTTTACTTAAAGCATCTGCATGCAGTAAAATTCGGCCTGGATTAAGGAGTGGAACAGACGATGACATGAAGCACAGTGATGACGATTACAGCAGACTGTCCACACGCCTCAACTCATAACTTACTGCAGACGTCCACTGTGTGTGTGTGTGTGTGTGTGTGTGTGTGTGTGTGTGTTTGGTTTGGTTTTATAGCTCTCTGTCTCCATGAACAATGACATTTGGGGACATTTGGCTGCTCCACACAAAGGAAAGTACTTTTTTCTTCGAAACATCCAGCTTTTATTAAAAAAAAAGCTGAAACAGCCAAAGAGACGTGAATTTATTTTTTATTGAACTACAGTAATGGACAAAATGGTAAAGTGTGTGTGTGTGTGTGTGTGTGTGTGTGTGTGTGTGTGTGTGTGTGTGTGTGTGTGTGTGTGTGTGTGTTTTCACGCTGTGGGTGAATACCAAAGACGTCAGGGTTACTGGATGTTCACAGGATTTGAGGCATCTTTTAGAGTTTTTTGTTAGAGTTTGTCAACTCGCTCCAGGCCGCAGGAGGTAGAATAACAGACGCCTGGGGCTTTTACGGACCTCTAGAAAGATGGTGAAATGACGAGGCTTTGGTAATTCTCATCAGGATATCGTCAGCATTTCTCCTGAGAGGATGACTGTATTCTCTCTGACCAGAACAAAAAAAAAAACGATCTGAACCGTTTTACACGACGTTGTTATTTTTCTTCTCCTTTTCAATTCACAGTACGTCCGGAAGAGGATGAGAAGGAGGATGAACCAAACAGAATCCCTCTCTCTCTTCGAGATAAACAAGTATTTTGTTTGGATGTCTTCTTTGTACCATATATTGAGAAGATATACTGTACCGTCTAATGCACTGACAATTACTGGCTATTATATATAAAAAAAAATAACAACCAGGAAACAGGAAGTAATGTCGATGACCAGAGATCGCTTCTCTTTAAATTTCCCGAATCGAAACCTATCCAGAAGCTTTATTACACGGTCTGATTACTGTGATCCTTTCGAGCCGACGGACAGACGCAGGAACATCAGGTGCCTGAGATGGAAGTGTTTATCTGTGTCTCTGCAGTGTGAGTGTGAGCGTACCTCCAGCCTGGTGCGGTCTATATCACGTGGCAGCTTCACTCTGACTCTGTGTGTCACCGCCAGCATGTCGTACGGATACACCTACACACACACACACACACACACACACACACACACACACACACACACACACACACACACACAATACTGTTTAATTCAACACTAATATCAACCCTTTGCTTCGACGTGCGTTAAAATGCCACAATGTAAAATTTATATGCATTTGTATAGCATTGTCTATCCATCTGTCTGTCTGTCTGTCTGTCTGTCTGTCTATCTATCTATCTATCTATCTGACTGTCTGTCTGTATGTCTATCTATCTATCTATCTATCTATCTATCTATCTATCTATCTATCTATCTATCTGACTGTCTGTCTATCTATCTGTCTATCTATCTATCTGTCTGTCTATCTATCTATCTATCTATCTGTCTGTCTGTCTATCTATCTATCTATCTATCTATCTATCTATCTATCTATCTGACTGTCTGTCTGTCTGTATGTCTATCTATCTATCTATCTATCTATCTATCTATCTATCTATCTATCTATCTATCTATCTATCTATCTGACTGTCTGTCTATCTATCTATCTGTCTGTCTGTCTATCTATCTATCTATCTATCTATCTATCTGTCTGTCTGTCTGTCTGTCTATCTATCTATCTATATATCTATCTATCTATCTATCTATCTATCTATCTATCTATCTATCTATCTATCTATCTATCTGACTGTCTGTCTGTCTGTCTGTCTGTCTGTCTGACTGTCTGTCTGTCTGTCTGTCTGTCTACCTTTTGCTTCGACGTGTGTTAAAATGCCACGATGTAAATTTTCTATGCATCTGTGTAGCATTTTAACAACATGACAATTTCCCCAGCAGTTTTTCAGAAACATTTCAGTTCCAGACATAAATAAAAGAATATAAAAAATCAAGCTCACCTTGTACTCTGGGAAAGGAAGAGAGGATTGAGAAGGAACAGAGGACGAGAGAGAGAAACAAAAGGCAGTCAATCTGACACGTAATTCACATAAACGAGCCGTATCATTACAAATAATCCACAGTATGTGATATTAATCGTACCTCTCATCGCACCCCAGGTGGAGTCGTGTTCATCCTCTCCGAGATCGGCTGCCTAGAGGGAAAAATCAATGAAAGAAATCAATTAAATGCAATAAAACAGACAGAGGGTGCCAATACTTTTTCAACACATGCTGTATTGGTCCTACACATCTGGAATGACTGCTCTAAAAAATTGTTTATATTTGAACGAATAAAATGTTGAAAAGGAAGGAGAATGAAATGTGTGGTTTAATGAGATGGAGTGTAAAGTGTGCGATGCTGCCACCTGGTGGACAACACGCAATACTTCCGTCACAACGTCGTGTGATGAACAAGAGCCAAAAAGTGTTTTATTCATTTTAAATGACAGCAATATGCCGATCGTTATAACAATTAATTAGTTCATGTTCGACCGATTAATCGATCGATTAACGTCGCTGTCGGGCGGAATCCCCGTATCTCCAAAACCGTTATTTTTCAGGAAATGAAAAAAATGCCGTATCTTATCTGCAATGCACAGGGTTTAGTCCGCGTTGCAGTGGATCGTCTTGCACTAAATTCCAGTCCTCAGACGAGCACCAGAACTAGCGGGTGTCAAGACATATTTAATTTTTTTATTTGCAAGCTTGTGAAATTTACATTTGGCGGTATGGCTCTGTTCTGAATTCCCCATCCTTTTCATGAGCTCCATGAAAGCTAGTCAAGGGAACAGCAGCAGCTTCGTGGGGGGACAATCTCCCATTTAACTGGGAAAGCAGCAAGACAAAATCCCCCCCATTTAGAACAGAGCCTGCATCAGTGACAACAGTATGACACCGATTAAGTTAAACACAAAGTTTCAAGGAGGAGGTAGGGGAGGAGGTGGGCTGCAGTAATGCAGAGGAAACAGCCAAGCAGACAGACTGAAAAAAGCATTTAAATAGGGCGCCCTGTTTGAAAGCGACCAATAGCGCGCTTAGGAATCAGATCAGCTGATGGGCGGGGTTAGAAAATTGACATCGGCTGATAGCCGAGCTTGACTATGTGGCCTGCCTGAACTGACGATGAACGCTATATTTACCTCAGAAGACGTGTCGATTCGTTGCGACTCTTCTTGAGGAGAAATATGCCGCGAAGCTCTCCTGTGGCGTGAAGAAGAGGTGGACAGTTGAAGTGTCCAATGGAGTTAAGAGATTTGCACTCAAGCTATTTTCAAGACTTTAGATTAGTTAATAACTATAACAATAACAGACCCACGTGGGGACGGACCGATAGCATCGATAAGTGAAAAAATACGAAATTGACAAAATTTGGACATAGGAGGTTTCCGCCCGACAGCGACGATAAGTAATGTCATCAAATGTAGAACACTTAAAGATCAGGTTCGTTCCTTTTCTCTCTGAGGTTATATAAAGCAGCTATAAAGAGTTGTGGTAGGTGTTGTGGTAGCCTAGTGGTTAAGGTGTCGGGCTACCAATCGGAAGGTTGTGAGTTCGATTCCTACGTCCACCAAACTGACACTGCTGGGCCCCTGAGCAAGACCCTTAATTGCTCAGTTGTATAAACTGAGAGTCTTTCCTTAACCAGCCACATCCGAAGATCTCCATCCGTCAGCCCATTTTCTGTAGCACTCATCCAACACGGGGTACGAGGCAGGGAGAAAACCAGAGAACCCTGAGGAAACCCCTGAAGCCATAGGGAGAACCTCTAGAACATTCTGAAGAGGTTTCCAAACCTCAACACTGGAGACCCCTTCTGTAAATGTACATAATGTACACCGTACAAGTCCCCGTGAAGGAGCCGTTACTACAGAAACGAAGCGACGTGCAGCGGTGTTGCTGTCTGAGAGAGCAGAAGTGTAATAAAGACCGACTCCGTGTCTCTGTCGATCTTATTTCCTCGATATTAATAAAGCAGCTTTGTCCTCTGTGAGCTGAATGCAGTCAAACATGATTCTGTAACATCGAGGAACTATCCTCATCTATCCTGATCCACATGTGTGACTAATGTACAGCGTCCTTGTCCTCACAGCTGGACGAGATTCATAACTAAAGATGAGTCATCACGACTGACACAAAGGGAACATGACTGAGGATGTTACACCCCAAACACACACATGGAGATAGAGAGAGAGAGAGAGAGAGAGAGAGAGATTGCAGACAGATGTAGAAGCTGGATATTTGTATATATACAGTAGATATCACATTTCACATTACACATTATGTCTCACCTCAAGACTCACATCTCATCTGTCTCACATCATTTTCCACATCTCACTTCATGTCTCACTTCTCATATCTCCCCTTATGTCTCACATCTCACCTGCCGCACATCCCACATCATGTCCCACCTCTCACACTTATGTCTCATAAATCACACTTCCCCTTATGTCTCCCACCTCATGTCTCCCACCTCATCTCATGTCTCATATCTCATGTCTCACAAATCACATCTTTTACCTCATGTCTCACCCCTCACATCTAACACCTCACCTCATGTCTCAGACCTCGCACCTCGCCTCATGTCTCACATCTTACATCTCACACCTCACCTCATGTCTCACCCCTCACACCTCACACCTCACCTCATGTCTCACACCTCGCACCTCACGTCTCACATCTTACATATCACACCTCACATCTCACACCTCACTTCATGTCTCACACCTCACATCTCACACCTCACCTCATGTCTCACACCTCACATTTCACACCTCACCTCATGTCTCACATCTCACACCTCACCTCATGTCTCACACCTCACACCTCACCTCATGTCTCACACCTCATACCTCACACTTCACCTCATGTCTCACACCTCACATCTCACACCTCACCTCATGTCTCACACCTCACCTCATGTCTCACACCTCACATCTCACACCTCACCTCATGTCTCACATCTCACACCTCACCTCATGTCTCACACCTCACATCTCACACCTCACCTCATGTCTCACACCTCACCTCATGTCTCACACCTCACCTCATGTCTCACACCTCACATCTCACACCTCACCTCATGTCTCACATCTCACACCTCACCTCATGTCTCACACCTCACATCTCACACCTCACCTCATGTCTCACATCTCACACCTCACCTCATGTCTCACACCTCACCTTATGTCTCACACCTCACATCTCACACCTCACCTCATGTCTCACACCTCACATCTCACACCTCACCTCATGTCTCACACCTCACATCTCACACCTCACCTCATGTCTCACACCTCACATCTCACACCTCACCTCATGTCTCACACCTCACATCTCACACCTCACCTCATGTCTCACACCTCACATCTCACACCTCACCTCATGTCTCACACCTCACCTCATGTCTCACACCTCACATCTCACCTCATGTCTCACATCTCACACCTCACATCTCACACCTCACATCTCACACCTCACCTCGTGTCTCACAAATCACCCCTCACTCCTCACACAGCAGGAGAAGAGATTGTATGACCATATGGAAGTGAGCTTTACCTTGTAGATGCCATTATGTCCGTAGCCTGGGAGTGAAGCAGACTTGTTGTAGGGGAAATCTGTAACAGATATGAGCATTGACTTTTTATATCAGACGTGTATGAGGAATCAAATCAGAGTCGCTGCGTCTCTACCATCGGACAGTTGGACATCACTGCGGATTAATTCTAACAAACAGCCAAAAGAAAACATATGTGAACTGGACAGAGTGTTAAACTAGGACTGTGAGTATTTTGGCCTCTTTCTGGCCATTAGACTGATTAATCTCACCTCACAGACACTGAACACTTGTTGGGTTTAAGATGCTAAAGCTAAAGGAAGAGCTGAACGCTGGTCACTCACTGGGCTGAGACATGTCTGTGGGCAGGCTGTGTGTGGACGTCCTGGGGTCCATGTCCGGGGACTGTCCATCACTCTCACTCTTTAGAAGCGTCCAACTCATCCTGGTCTACAGACACCCACAACACAGACATCAGAGCAGATTTAAACAATAAAAGTTTGGAAATATATATAGAGATTTTTTCATTTTGTCTTGAATATTGTACTAAATATTTGTACTTTAATATTTCAAGCTTTAATATTTCAAGAAAAATCCTGATATCACGATGAACAGTTCTGGTATTCGGAGTAAAAATATGTTTACATATTTAGTTGTTTTTTTTTTTAAACCGTGATATTATAAATAAAAACGTACATTTTTACACTAAAAATAATGTCATAATATTACAAATATATTACAGTCACGATATTTAGAGAATAAATTCGTAATAAATATCTCGAGAAATAATCGTAAATATTTGGAGAATAAAATCATAATATTCAGAGAACAAGTTGTAATATTTGTAAAAAACAAACAAACAAACAAACAAACAAACAAACAAATAAATAAAAAGGCGTATGATGATGAGAAAAAAAATCATGTCAAAAATGCTATTATTTCACATTCTTTTCTAATCTAAAACAGTTCTATTATTGACAGCAACTTAAAGTCACATCTTTGAAATAACTGATATGAATTTCAGAGTTTATTAGTTATTATTATTTGCTTTCGTCCCTTTTTGCTTTAAAGAGTTTGTGTAAAATGTAACGGACAAATCCGACATCACGTCGTCTGATCACACGCTACGACCGCGGAGATTAGACACGAGGATAGAATCGATCAAAACAATATAATATCATTTGTATATAATATCATTTGGATATGAAGCTATAAATCCTGAATATTAAATATAAAACATAATACAATATAATATTGAAATTAAATATAATCTAGTAAATATAATAAATTAAATAAATAAATAAAATTTTGTAATATGTATGCTTGTGTAACTAAATAATAATAATAATAATAATAATAATAATAATAATAATAATAATAATAATAATAATACACAACCAATTTTCATACCTTCCTGTCCACATCATCTCCGTCTTGCCAGGAAGTTCTGGATGCTGTTAAAAAGAAATATTTGAAATACACCAATCAGAATGTTCCAATAAATTAATAAATCAGTCTTGCGTTAAAACAGGAAACGCAGCATGCAACGTGCTTCACAATAAATTACGAGAAAATAAAATGAAATTAAAATGTCACCTAAGAATCATCTACAGCACCGATCTCCAAAAATCACAAAGGAAAACATAAAGACACATTTCAGGAGAAATAAAAAAGAAAAAAATACACAAAAAATAGAACATTTAAATTGTAGAAATGACTAAAAAATGCAATCGGATGAAATGAGCAAAACACCACAGGGATCTACACACAAGTCGTACAATCGGTCACACAGACGTCTTTCGCCGAGCGGCCGAAGCCGCTAGCATGAGTCACACGTAGAAACTAAAACACACTGTCCAAGATCACAGCACATCAGAACGAGAAAGAGAGATGATGGATGGATGAAGCAGTGAAAAGAAAAAAAAAGAACAAAAAAGACAAGAAAAATTTGATATAGCATGTTTCCATATCAGAGCCGACGGTTCGTCAGTTAAATAAATCAAATAACCTGCAGTTAAAGGTGCGGTCTCCGTCGTTTGAGAAACGCTTCAGAAAACTGAGTCGGGACGACAAACATAACAAAAACAAAACTAACATGTAGCCAATGAGCAGAAAGGGGCGGGGCTTGTTGATATGGGCGGAGAGAGTGTTCGGTGCGCATGTGTGACATTAGCAGAAAGCGGTTTTAACATCGACATGGAGGATAAAAACAAAGAAAGAAAGAGAAGAAAGACTTACGATAAGGACAAGAAGTAGGACGTGTTAATATAGGATCAGCTTTCCAGCGCTGGAGAGAACTGAAGGAGCAGGAAGTTGGCCACATATTCACAGGTTGGAGTTTCCCGAGTCAATAACTCCTGAGCTACTCCACCTCTTTTCTATCGTAGTAATGTAGAGAGGCAGCTACAACCGCGTTTTGTGTAGTAACAGCGTTTAGCTCAGGAGTTATCGACTCGGGAAACTCCGACCTGTGAATATGTGGCCGACTTTACTTAAGACGCCGAGGCGCTTTTTTCCTTCTCGATAGGTGAGTAACGTTGGTTTTGCTTTGTTACACAGAACTAATATATGCCTTTGTCCTTTACATCATTATGCTTGTGTGGCATTTTTGCTTGTTTGTTTATCTACAATCGTATTGTTCTTCCCTTCAGCTATGATAAAGACACGTTTCTGTCCGTTAGTCGCCTGGGTTACGTATGTATGTGTGGGCGGAGCTATCGATACAGGGGTGGGACCCGTTTGGGTTAGGGGCGTGTTTGTTTTGGTGATTTCAAATGTCAACATTGGATTTCAAACAATGGAGACCCCACCTTTAAAGTTCCTCGGACGTTCCGACTCATATACTGTAACTCATTACAAAAATAAAATTCTTAATCTGTGGAAACAGCTGTGAGCAGTTCTGACATCACAACTCATGCTCAACCAATCACAGCTCATATGCGAATCGTTAAACTAAAGGATGTCAACAAAACGTGAGAGGTGAACTGGCTAAGTGTTAGAGATGAAGAAAATCGGTTCGGTTGTTATCGGTTGCTTCCAAAACGTTTAGCTGCTAATCAAGAATTCAGAGAATAACAAAAATGACCAAAGTAAAAGAAATCCACGTGCTCTCGGGCGAGCTACGTAGAAACGTACGAGGAAACTCTTTGGTATATTCATGTCTATTTTTATAAATGAAACGTATTTATTAAACAGAGACGCATGCAAAGTTTATCATTTTATAGTTTGTTGAACGTCTGGAAAACGAGTCGAGTCGTGTTGTCATTTCACTCCTCTTAAAGACAAAAAATAATCATGTGAGCGAGCGTGAACTCGTTCGGTTATAGAAAATTCTGACCAATCAGGATCCAGGATCTGACGATGCTATATCTAGCACTTCAAGGCAAAATCTTTGGTAACAAACCGCAGCGCAGTCTGAAATGGAAACCCCAGGAAAACAAAACAAATTGTCACCCGTTACCATGGCGACAAGATACCATGATAGCACCGGCGTCATGCGACAGATCATGCTCAGAGAGATGGTTATACCATGCAGATTGGACTGTACCATGCTGTTTGTAGATAGGGGGTTTTCTATAGATATTATCTTTGGCTTTATTATCTGAAATGGAAGACAGAGAGAAAGCATGACAGGCGCAGAGATGTGTGAGAGAGAGAGAGAGAGAGAGAGAGAGAGAGAGAGAGAGAGAGAGAGAGAGAGAGAGAGAAGAAACCATGAAAAAAAGAAGCATGAGTTAGGAGTTACTGAAGGATGAGCTGAAGTCAGGAGAGCAGAAGAGCAGCGAAGAACATCTGTCGCTGTGTTAATGTGAAACTTCAGACGTCCTGGGATGCAGAAATGATCGCGATTAGCATGCGACAATGAAATATTCGCTAGCGTCGTCTTAGCTCATCCTTTAAACTGGTACACGGTAAGATTACAGTAAGGACAGATTAAAGGAACAGACAAAAATGTATTCTTTCTCGTCATGCACATGGAGTCATTCTGCTAAGTAAAAAAAAGGAAGCCGTCGTCGTTCCGCATCACACAGCGTAGCTCTGTTAGTCCTGAAACCCGCGGCATTGGACCACTTCCGCTCGGTAGTCCAACACCTTAACCACAAGTCTACCACTTCCCCTTCTCTCGATGGTATTCAAGATCCATCAAAGTCATAGGGCCTTTTTACACCCGGTCACTTCCTGTGTTGTCTCTGATCCATTAGCTCTCTGATTTGTTAAAACTGTCCCATTTACATCAGGCCACATAAACGCGTCTCGGCGAATCGGATATCGATCCGATCTTTCTACTCCCGCCCAAAATGCTAATATATTTTACCTCGTTTCCGTGGTAATTGAAACAGAACACACTTTGGTGTATGCGGTTTTCAGAACGCGATCGAAAAGACGATGAAAAAACTGGTTACGACGTTTATGCTACAAAAAACAGCGTTTACTGTTTGCTGCGTTTTCGCTGGCGGCAGCAGCGCGTTTTAAGTCCCGACGAGACGCCTGGGTGAAAGATCACCTGCGAGTGACGTAGTTCCGTTTGGGAGGAGTATAGCGCTGACGTATGTGGCTTGAACAACCACATTCATTTACACCTGTCCAGTTACATCTGTAACGCGTCCCAGACCACCTCCTGAAGGGGTTTGTACCATCGGGTTTATATCCGTCTCCAAAACGTTTCGGAGGGCATTTAGACCTGGTGTTTTTACCGTCGGGTAGATATCTGATCACAGAAAACACAGGAAGTGACCAGGTGTAAAAAGCCCCATAAATGATGTTCTTTATAAGCGAAGTGAGTAAAAGTCAATGAGATTATTTCCTGCCGTGATCCAAAACCCAGTGGAACACAGCGTGGTGTTACGGAGAAACCCCAAACTACCCTGAAGATAATGGAAAACGTTTTTTTTTAATACAAAATACAGCTTTACCTCTGACTCTGACTCTGGAGACTCCTTCCAGAAAACAGGTCCCTTACACAAAATTTCGGTAACATACAGCCTTGTCGGAAGGAGCCGTTACTATAGAAACGACGATGTGTGCATCGATGTTCTACAAAATGTATTAGCACCTTTTGACCAATCAGAATCCAGACTTCAACAGGACATGAAACGATGATACGGTATAAAGAACAGCAGAGGAATCCGAGCTTCTAATACAAGCTCGGTGATCGTTAAGAGAAGACGAGATCTGAGCCCATCTGAAAAGTTTCGAAGGAAATTTTCGGATGAATTATTGCTCGACTGCGATAATCGTATCCAGTCTGCTGAAGTAAACGAAACAGCGATTCGATTAAATAAAGGTTAACGAGCACTGAGAAAACACAGCCCCAAACAAAAGACACAGAAAATCCCTCAAAGGCCAGAGGATAAATGAGACGGTGAAACGGAGCTGGCGTTTAATCCTTTAATAATTGACGCAGCATGTCGGTCTCTTTGGTCCATTTCATCTTAAAACCTCACTTTACTTACAGCTCCACTGCTTCCAAACAACTTGAGAGCGTTTCAGGAGAAATGATTCATTTTTAACAGGACACACACACATACGCTGTGTGTGTGTGTGTGTGAGTGTGTGTGTGTGTGTTGTTTCAGCATCTGCCTGCGCTGGAAACAAAAGACATCATAAAAAAAAATGTAAAAATTGGGGAAAAACTACAACAGAACAAAACCACATGGACCCGGCGGTTCGTTTCCTCGGTAACAGTGACGGTTACGCGCCTTCGTGCTGCTCAGAGCAGTAAATACAACCATAAATGAGAAATATATTAGGGCTCGGACTTCAAACGCAGCTTACGAGCGCGCTTCTCCTCATGAGACGCCCGTAAGACCGCTCTGTCCAGACTACGATCTAAACGCAGCTATAAACCCACGATACCTCACTTTTTCCCCCCAACTTTTAACATAATACAGCCACAAAAACAACTGACAAAAAAAAATTCTGAAAGGTTATGCCAACTGGTTGCATAAGTATGTACACCCCTTGGTGTAATCTTACTTGTCCGTATAAAATTGCTCCACATTTCCACAGGTCTACGACAGGATTAGAGGTCTTCTAAAAAAGACCCGACCCGAGACAAACCTGAAAAAATTATACCCGAGTCCGAACCAACATTTATTTTAACCCGACTGGACCCGAATGTTACTTTAGTGTAACCGCTACAGCGTGGATTCAAAATTGATTGACAGGTCTGTTTCAACGAAAATTAGCTTACCGCCAGCCGCACGTCGCCAGCCACACGATGTCGCGAGTGGTCTTGGCAAACAGAGGAGAGGTTGGAAAAGGACTCGAGTCGACGCACACACACGAGATACAGTAGTTCAGGTCTTCTCGGGGTCCGTTCGGTAAAAACACATTCATTTTAAATTACCCGAGACCCGACGCCGCTATTATTATACCCGACCCGTGTCCGAGACACACGTGAAACTTTTAGACCCGAACCCGCTCGTGTCTCGGGTCGGACCTCGGGTTTTCGGATCTAAGTGGACCCGTGAAGACCTCTAATTCAGGTCTCAATCGGATTCAATCAGATGCCTGCAGCTTTATTGCCACAAAAGATCTACTGAGTTTTCTATGATTCCCTCTGTCCTGCTACCCTGAATAGAGCATCATCTCCAGCAGAACAGAAGCACATCTACAGCATGATGCTCCCACCACCATGCTTCACTGTGGATATGCTGTTCTCTGGGTGATGATTCCAAGTATATCTTTCTTTATATAATTATTTAAAAGTTTATATCTTAGTCTCGGCAGAACGTAACACATTTTGTCACATGGTCTGGAGAGTTAGTCGAACTTAGTTGAAAACATGAAGAATACGAGAGATCGGTTCTCATAAGATGTCTCAGCAGCCTCATTGCTAAGCTTTCGTCTCGTCTTTTTACACACATCGGAGGGACGTCCTGTTCTTAAGGATGCCACCGTGAGGGTCCGTTTTCCCTGTGTTAATGAGCTACAGGTGAGGCAGACCAGTTCTCCAGCCATCACATGAAAACATGAAGAAAATCCTACACATTATTTGATAATTGTGATTGGTTCCTTCTCAGCATAGTCACATACCCTATTATAAAAGGGTGTACATACTTATGCAACCAGGTTATTCTAAACTTTTTTGCTTTCATCACAAAATCATCAACACCATCAGAATCTAGATCACATTAACGGTGGAAAATATATTCTTCTGATATGGTTCTTGATCACACCTCCAGGGTTGGGGGTTCGATTCCCGCCTCCGCCTTGTGTGTGTGGAGTTTGCATGTTCTCCCCGTGCCTCGGGGGTTTCCTCCGGGTACTCCGGTTTCCTCCCCCGGTCCAAATACATGCATGGTAGGTTGATTGATAGGATCTCTGGAAAATTGTCCGTAGTGTGTGAGTGTGTGAGTGAATGAGAGTGTGTGTGTGTGTGTGTGTGTGTGCCCTGTGATGCGTTGGCACTCCGTCCAGGGTGTATTAGATAAAAAAAAGAAAAAAAAAAAGAAAAGAAAAACAAAGGGAAAAGATTGAAAATTTGTACTTATTGTAATTTACAAAGCAATTAAACACTATATTTAATAAATAAATAAATAATGCTGTGATGATTATGGGGCTTTTCTCACATGAGATCGTAATCCTGGGACTAAATGCAATCCTGGGATTTTTATTTCTGATGTTTCACACTGTAACTAAACTCTGACACTGGAGACTCCTTAAAAGTTTGCGTATAAAATGTAATAAAATCAGAATCCTAAGTGTTAGAAAACATCTGTTCAGATTATTGATAAAAGAAAGTAAGCTGTTATTAGAATTATTACATACGGTGTGACCATAACGAGAACAGGAAGTGATGCAACCTACCTGGGATGTGGAAATGCTTAGGTGCAGCCACGTAGGAGGAGGACGGAGATTTGCCGTCGGAGTAGGTGGAGAGGCTCGGGGTACTACGACCACTTTCGCTACCTCCAAAGGGGGCAGGCAGGTGAGGGCAGATAAACACACACGGGGGGGGGGGGGGGGGGATGCGAGAGAGCAGAGTTACGTTGTGTCGCTTCATAACGTTTAAAACATTGACACAGTCGCACCTCATGACGCAACCCGCTAAAGCTAAAGCACCTGAGGGCCAAACCAGAGCAATAAATACAAAACTAAACGATTTAACTTCAAGAATTCCAATTTTATTTTAATCCACAAGAATTTAGAAGGCCAAGTCCATTTTTTGACTCGGATCAAAACACGGATGGTTTGTTTCCCAGCCCTGCTTTAGAAGCTTCAGGGATTAGTCACAGAGAGACGTTTATAAACCCCCTGTGACCACAGACTAGAGGAATGCAGTGTGTTGTTAGCTTTAGCAGGCTGGATCATGAGGTCATGAGGAAGGAAGCGATTTTTAGAAAGAAAAGAAGAGCAGAAAAACAAGAAAGAGAGAGAAAGACAGGAAGAGAGAGAGAGAGAGAGAGAGAGAGAGAGAGAGACAGAGACAGACAGACAGAGAGAGAGAGAGAGAGAGAGAGAGAGAGAGAGACAGAGACAGAGAGAGAGACAGAGAGAGAGACAGGAAGGGAGACAGAGAGACAGAGAGACAGAGAGAGAGGGAGAGAGAGAGAGAGAGAGAGACAGAGAGACAGAAAGAGAGACAGATAGAGAGATAGAGATAGAGAGAGAGAGAGAGGAGATAGATAGAGAGAAGATAGACAGAGAGACGAGAGATATATAGCGATAAGATACATATATACATGATAGCAATAGATAGTATAGAACAGATACGAGAGCTATAGTGAGACAGAGAGAGATAGACGTAATATATAGAGAGAGAGAGAGATATAGAGAGAGATTAGATATAGAAGATATAGAACAGAGACAGGGATAGAGATATTAAATATATATGAAGATAGATAGAGTATAGACAGAAGATATATAGAGGAGTAGATATGATATAGGAGCTAGAGAGAGAGAGAGAGAGAGGTGTGTATATACAATACTGTTTGTAATAGCATGTGGATCTTGGCTTTAAAGAGTTGGCTCACTTTCACTGTCTCTCTCTCTCACACACACACACACACACACACACACACACACACACACACACACACACACACACAGATAATAAACACTTCTGCACCGCACACACATGCACAACATGAAGAATGCTGTTAGTAAAAGGACGGTCGATATCATCGTCCTCCAAATTCAGGAGATAAAATCAGACCTTTATTTGTCTTAAATAGTTGAATCCATGGTTCCATGATGACTCCTGATGACTAGAGTAATTCAGCTGGTCAAGAAGGAAGGAATCCTATAAAAGTGCAGCACGGCGGTGGAAGCATTGCGACCTGCAGCTGCTTTTACATGCACATAACAGGAGCATTAAATCGGTCCAGAAACTGAATCCGGAGATAAGAAGCCAAAGCAGCAGAAGAACACAACTAGTCCTCGAATGCACTAGATCATGATTCGTGTCCAAGTGCTAATTCAAATGAGTGTAAAGTCTGCAATGAGCTCAGAAATAACTCTGACCTGTGAGTTCCTCAGGAGCTCTTGGTTGCTTAATTCAACCGGACTGCAAACCGTTCTAAACAACAAGCCGAAACAAACCGAACGGTCCACAGAGTGAACCTTGAGGTACACCTACAATCCCACAGAACCGAATTACACTAATAAGACATGTCATATAATTATAATATATAGTTATAAACATTATTTCCTTTCCAATGTCACCTAAATGAGGATGAGGTTCCCTTCACTCAACGTTCCTCTCAAGGTTTCTTCATCATATCAGTGTTTTTCCTCACCATCTTCACCTCAGGCTTGATCATTTACATTTACATTTACAGCATTTAGCAGACACTCATCCAGAGTGACTCACATTGTCTTATTTCAGTTTATACACCTGAGCAATTGAGGGTTAAGGGCCTTGCTCAGGGTCCCTGCAATGGCAACTTGATGGCAACCTGGGATTCGAACCAATGACCTTCCGATCAGTAGTCGATAGTCGAACACCTTAACCACTGAGCTACCACATCCCACTGATCATTAAGGATAAAGGTTAGAGATAAATAGCCATTCATTTTTAATCTTTAACATTATTTATGTTTCTATTCTACTGTAAATCTGCTTCGGGACAACGTCCATCGTTAAAAGCGCTAGACAAATAAAATGAATTAAAACGGCTGAATTAAATCCTGCAGAATGAATGGCATTTTAATTCATTTTATTTGTCTTGAGCTTTTCTGACCCTTATTTCTCTCGACAGAAACAAACAAAACCGAACCGCAGTGTTCCTCGTAACCACCGAGTACCTGCCAAGATTTTGTCATTTGTGGTGTCTGGATACTTTTTTTAAAGACTTTTTTCTTTGTTATGTTTTTTCTTTTTTCTTTGTTAATGTTTCCGTGCAGCTGATTTTTTCCCCCTTACTGTCGACCACAAAGCTAAGCTAATGGACTCAAAACATTCTTCATCCATCGTGTCTTTTAAGCCTGAACATCGGGACGCTGCTAATCCGTGATTGGTCGCAATGTAGAAAGGGGCGGGGCTTAAAAGCTTAATATAATTTCAGGAGATTATTTCTGATTCATGTCTCGATTGATTTAATGAGAGAAAAAGTGTTAAAAATCACGCTAACTCTTTTTTGGCTTATGAGTCTTACTTTTTTGTCATAGTTTGAAGTTCAAAGTCAAAAGATCTTCTGTGTGTTAATTCAAAGTGGATATACAATATTCCCTGGAAGTATATTTGAGAGGGGCACGGTGGTTCGATTCAGTACTCGGGGGTTTCCTCCGGGTACTCCGGTTTCCTCCCCCAGTCCAAAGACATGCATGGTAGGTTGATTGGCATCTCTGGAAAATTGTCTGTAGTGTGGGTGTGTGAGTGAATGAGAGTGTGTGTGTGCCCTGTGATGGGTTGGCACTCCGTCCAGGGTGTACAGGCACAGGCTCCCCGTGACCCGAGAAGTTCGGATAAGCGGTAGAAGATGAATGAATGAATGAATGAATGAATGAAGTATCTGAATATTTATTTCCTTCACTGTACAGTATAGCATGTGCATGAATAAATGTGAATAAATCTGATCTGAACTCCAGTCCCTACTGAACAGCAAGTTAGCCCAAGTGGCTCCAAGCCCAATAAATGTTCTAAAGTCCAGAGCTCAATTCACAGCGAGACCTGAATAATCCCTTTCCCAAATCTGTAGACAAGCGACGGTTACAGCACGAGACACACCTATTTAACCGAGAAAGAGTCTGACATGTCCGATTAGAGATTAGACAAAACACGTCAGTTAGCGACGAAGCGACAACACGAATTAAAGTGCAGGTAAAGTATGTTCACACATCAGGTGCAAATCCGACAACACTGACAAGCACAGGTATAGCAGCACAATCGTATCGTGACACATGACACGTCGGTGTGTGTTTTCACATTTTGGATCATTCTAAATGCAGCCTGTGTACTCAACACAACACAACACACCGTATAACACACACACACACACATTACTACCATGCAACATCACACTTGTGCATGATGGTGAACAGTCTGTACACACACCAGATCTGCCAACCCTGAAGAGTAAAAGAGAAAAAACTAACAATCTCAATCACGACTCGGAAAAAGTTTGTGCTGTCGATCACAAAAAACAGGTCGACAAAGACAGGCGTCAGAGAAAAAACTGCGTTCTGATCACCGTTATCACTAAAAATGGTTCGGTGGCTAAAAATATTCGATCATGACTAATCTGTCTGATCTAAAGTGAGTCAGGACTCTGTCGTACTTTCGGTGTGTTTTAGACGTGTGTTTGTCCCTCTGTTTATAATCCTACACTGGATTTTAGTGTTGAAGAGAAATCTGAGCTGCTTTTTAGATGAACAAACACTCGGAGCTTCTCAGAGAGCAGAACTGGGTTTGATATCAACATTTACTCTGAAGATACAAACATCTGTGTGGAGAAAAACTTTTCTATAAATCTGTCACCTCTAGTATTGTAGAGAAAAACAGGAATAGTGATGAAACTCTACAAAGTCCTGAGTGTTTACTTTCATATGAGCTCCATATTAACACCACAGTGGAGTGAGACGTGAGGAAGATGTTCAACCAACTACATGAACACAATGCGAACAGGAGGAAACTCTGTTTTTAGTTAATGGTCTTCTAAGCATGGACATCGAGACATGATGAGGTCAAAAGACCCGATCGTCTCATCTGAGAGAAAAAAAAAAGAAAATAGAAGATGTGTAATCACTTACAATATCAGCGCGGTTAAGGTTGGCAGGTCCGAGACACGATATCAACAAGCAGAAACAAACCGAACGGTCCACGGAGTGAACCTTGAGGTACACCTACAATCCCACAGGACTCGGTTACACTAATAAGACATGAAAGGACCGAAAGATCCAGAGATTTACCATAAGGAGGCAAATTGAGATGTAGGTCTGTCCTACGTCTAGTTAAAGACTCCCAGTCTTGTCTGAATTGTGTCTCATTTCCTGTTTAGGGAAGGCGGGCGAAGGACAAGGTAAGTAGTATGTGTAGAATCTCAGTTTGTGTGTGTGTTTTAAACAAATACAGCAGTGATATTTGACACTCATTAGTGTTCAGCAGTGAGAGCACATACGAATACATGCATGGCGTGACATTAGTCAGTTTTAGCGAGCGCACGAGCGCACAAGGCCTGCAGGATGAGCCGTGTACCTCTGAAGTATGGGATATAGTTGTGTTGTTGGAGCATGGCCAGGGTGGTGGGGTTCAGGAAAGGAGTCTGTGGGGTATTTCTACCTCCACTACTGCAGTACAAGGGCAGAGAGGAGGAGTCTCTGGGAATACCCTGGCCGGAATATCGACCAACCCTGGAGTTCCCAGGTTGGGGAGTGAACCTAGGGGTCTCATATCGTTCTGAGTCCAGACAGGAGGAAGGAAATGCATCAGTGTGTTTTACCATGTGTGATTATATATATATATATGATGTGTATTTGGGCTACGTTCACATAAGCACATTAAGGTGACGCAAAACTTGTTTTCCTCTTTTACACCTGAGCTACTTTCAGATCTGAACCCGGATCTGATCCTGTAGCTGCTACATGGTCATGTGACATGCATTAAAACGCTCAGATGGGAACACATGTGTCTTTATACCTTTGGGTCTGTTTCAAACCCTGGGGTTCTGAAATTGGCCATATGTTCTCTTCCCAAAAAAAAGGCTTCCATGTGGACTTCTTAGAGAGTGATGAATTTAAGTTTTTATATTAAAACTCTTCTAGAATTATGTAAACAAGTACGAAAAGTGAAATGGGTGCCATTACTTTCGGAGTTTTATCTAACGCCGGGAGGTGTTTTGAAATGACTCATTGCTGAATGTCAAACTGGTGAAATCATTCGAACATTTCGGTCAGAGGAAGTTTTACTGTTATCTGAACTGCAGACAGTTTACTCAGAACACAATGATGTGGTTTATAATAAATATATACTGTGTTTAAACTGGCTGCATTTTCTGTCTACGTTTATTATTAATGATCTTAAAAATAATAAAAAAGAGAAAGAAAGAAAAAGAAAGAAAGAAAGAAAGAAAGAAAGAAAGAAAGAAAGAAAGAAAGAAAGAAAGAAAGAAAGAAAGAAAGAAAGAAAAATGGACAAAAGAAATAAATACAGAAATAAATAAAGAAATAAATCTATGGACATGTTTAAAATAAATCTACACTGGGTTTCAGTTTGCTAAAGTGTTTTGTTTAAATGTGTAAATAATATTAATAATAATAATAATCATAATTATAATACCTATAATAATAAAAATAACAATAAAATAAATAAATAATAAAAATAACAATAAATAAGTTATTATTAATAATAATAATAAGAAGAAGAAGAACAAAATAATAATAACAACAACAACAACAACAACAACAATAATAATAATAATAATAATAATAAGAGTAATAAGAATAATAAGAATAATAATAAATGGCTGTAAAGAGAAGTGTGGACTCTGAGATCCTCACTGGATTATTTCCGTTAAACTCTGGATGTAAATTAAGGCTCAATTTGGCTTCCTATATAAAGGAAGTGCGGGAGATGTTTAAAGCTGAGGACAGATCTGTTCCCTGTCAGAGAGCACCAGAGGACATCGGTGTGTGGACAATGATGGAAAGATCTCACTGAGGAACTTTTACTCAGTGGTGAAAGAAAGGACAGTCTGAACTGAACACGATGATGAAGAGCCTTAAGGCTGAGCTGTGACCTGAGCGTGAAGGTAGCCTTGTGTTTACCACGTATGTGAAAAGAAAAGTAACACTGACACATAAGGTTCCTATAGAGAGGTAAAGGTCATAAAAAACATGTGACGAGGAAATAAAGAGAAATAAATAAAGTACCTTGTCTGCTGTAGGTTTGAGGCGAGCGGGACGGCGTGTAGCGACCGTAACCACCCAGAGAACTGTTCGAGCTGGGGCTGGAGGGCCGTCGCTGACGCGGTGATTTATCCCCATCACCCTAAAGATAAAAGAAAGAAAGAAAGAAAGAAAGAAAGAAAGAAAGAAAGAAAGAAAGAAAGACAGAAAGAAAGAAAGAAAGAAAGAAAGAAAGAAAGAAAGAAAGAAAATGAATAAAAGAATGAAAGAAAAAGAGAGAAAACATGGAGAACAGAAATAAAGAAATAAAGAAATAACAGAAAGAAAGAAAGAAAGAAAGAAAGAAAGAAAGAAAGAAAGAAAGAAAATGAAGAAAAGAAAGAAAAAAAGAAAGAAAGAAAGAAAGAAAGAAAGAAAGAAAGAAAGAAAGAAAGAAAGAAAGAAAGATGGAGAACAGAAATAAAGAAATAAAAGAAATAAAAGAAAGAAAGAAAGAAAAATGGAGAAAAGAAAGAAAGAAATAAAAGAAAGAAAGGAAGGAAGAAAGAAAAATAAATTGATAAGAAAAAAGAAAGAAAGAAAGAAAGAAAGAAA